>NC_047111.1:108793552-109071052 GCF_902500255.1 Thalassophryne amazonica | reverse complement strand
ACTCTGAAACCAACATTTCAAAAGTTTATTATAACAAAAAGGAGTGGATTGTGCACCTGTTGTCTGTCTTTAACAGAGAGTCCATGAAAACAGATGACTCAAGTTTACAGAATTTACTGTAATACAAGTTTTCAGTAGTTTGTATTTACATAAACTCTGGTTTTTGGAATTTTTTTGGGACATGCTCACAAAAGACAACTATTACGGTATGTCATGTAACCATGTGACCTTCCCCAGTCCATGAAGACACAAAGGTGTCCATGAAAATATGCTGACTGAACCTTTGACCTGATTTGAACCCTAATCTTAATATAAATATGTTATTGTCCATCTGAAATGTTTCAGGAAAAACATAAACATGGTTAAAATTGCGCAAAAACTGAGGCACCTACTTTGTTTGAAATGAAACACAGCAAAACTAGTTTGAATTCTATCAAGAATCCAGCCTAAATTGTTTGTTGCAAAGTCCAGAATAATAACCACTATATTGCAGAGATTGTAGTTTTAAATCAGAGGAAATGTGAGGCGTGACATCTGTTAGCTGTCTTGCCTGTCACGTGATAAGTGCCCGTTTAGCTAAGCCATCTTCAGATGGGTTCAGTGGAAATACGTCACGCTAAGGCAGGCTGTGCTTTGTGACTCTTCCACTCTCTACTGCCACCTACTGTTTTGGAGAAAATTTCAGTTCAGAATACAGGAGTAACAATGACTTTCACCCTCTTTGAAAGCATGTGAGCCGGTCAACAATACAAACAAGGATCAAACAAGTGTAATACCTTTTCAGAGCAACAGGGCGGTGTGTGTCATCGGACAGTTCTACTACATGACTCTCATCTCGATGTGGGTCAGTTTTTTGTCTGAGGCACCAAATGTGTTGCACAACGTGCGATTGTTCAGCAGTGATGTAGTGGACCAGACTGTGAAATATAATATAAGATGACTATCTTTATATTTGGGGGGGGGGGGGGGGGGGGGGTCAAGGAGCTAATGTATGTCTTTAGTTATGACAAACCCACATGTACCCCCTCAACCTGAATCATGTAGAACAGGGGTGGGCAATTAATTTTTACAAGGGGCCACATAGGGAACCTGAATTATGTCCGAGGGCCACACCATCGATAACTTGGCTGTCTCCCATTACAAATTTTTTACAAAAAATTACCTATTTAATAGCTTTTATAGGTAATTTTTATTATTGTAATAATATGTAAATATTTAAATATACCTAAATAAACCTCTCTGATTTGCAACACACAAGCTTGACATTTTTAATATATGTAATAATAATCACAGACCTCATGAGGGCCGGACAGAGACATGCAAAGGGCCGCATGTGGCCCCCGGGCTGCAGTTTGCCCAGGTCTGATGTAGAAGAAACACACAGTGTCTAGTCCCCAGCTATGCCAACAGTCATGATTACACCACAGAGAGTGGTGTGAACTCAACCACCTGCAGCTCAATGTATCTAAGATGAAGGAACTGGTGGTGGACTTCAGAAGACGGAAGACCTGTCCAAACCCAGTTACCATCAATGGAGGCTCAGATCTTTCAGTGTCTGCAGAAATATGTTGCAGATGTTTTATCAACTCTGTGGTCTCCAGCATTATCTTCTACGCTGTAGTGTGCTGGGGCAGCAGGCTGAAGGCAGCTGACACGAACAGAGTCAACAAGCTTATCAGGAGAGTTGGCTCTGTCCTGGGGGTTGAGCTGGAGTCTGTGGTGGAGGTGTCAGAGAAGAGGATGCTGAGGAAGCTGCTCAGCATTCATGACAACACCTCCCATCCCCTCCTGTCCTGTCAGGGCACCTTCAGCCATAGACTGAGACCACCGAGGTGCACAACACCACAGGAGGTCTTTCCTCTCTGTGGCAGTCTGATTGTATAATTCCTCCCCCTTCTGCAGGATGAATACATGAAGAACACAGTTATCCAGTCATTCAGAGTGAATTTGTTGTAATTACTGTAAAAGAAAAAAAGTTCACTGTTTACTGTTTCTGTACTCTGGTGATATAATTTCCTTCGGGAAGAGTAAAGTTGATCTTATCTTATCTTTATCTTCATCCCCCAACACCGCATCTCTCTCACCCATTTCCACAGCCTCACCTCGGACGATGAGCTGGCTCTGGTGCTCCACATCAGCAGCCTGGTTACGAGCGATACAGGTGTAATTGCCATTGTGCATCAGTGTCAGATTTGAGATGCGCAGGGAGCTGGTAAAGTCGATGTTATCTATGGTGACACCCAAGCTGGCTGGGATTGGCCGGCCGTCTTTCTGCCAGGTGATGAAGACAGGTTGGTCACCGGACATCACCACACAGGGGATGAAGACCCGCTGACCAATGGAAAACCGGGGGAACTCAAATGGATGGATGGTAGGTGGGACTGTTTAAGAGACAAAGGTACTTGAAAATACATTTCATGACAAAAAGTGCACAAATTAAACCTTATTTCCCTTCAGATGCATCACCTTATCGGTTAACTAATCATAACCTAAGTTTAAATTAACTGCTTATTCAGGTCAGTCTTACAAAGGGTAACCACAGCATCTCAAGTATCAACATTTTTTCCTTTGTTCTCAATTTCAAAACATTAATCTTTGATTTTGCAGAGATGAGAAAAATATTTCATTACTTTTCCTCATTCAAATTGGCTGAATGCATGCAGTCTTCTCTCGCGTGGCCTTTTGCTCTCTGGGGACACTGTAGCCACCGTGAGAAGCAAATGCTTTGGAAAATTAATCATTTAAAACAACATTGGAATAAGCAGCACTTCAGCACTTATTTAATTCACAACAAAACAGGCATAATAGGCTCCTGGGGATTCCCTCGCGGCAGTGGTGGAATGCTAAGCAGTTTAGAGGCAAATTAGCTGAGGCAGAATGGCAGCGTAGCTTTGTCTATGCTGTGTGATTTCCCCCTCGCACACTCGTTAGCGCACCAAGACCCGCCAGACAGAGGAGAAGGGAGGGTTTGCCCAACCGACATTTCAAATTATGCAGCGTCATTGAAGAAAGAGAGTAATCTGAGGTTATCAGCATCTGGTTCAGCTCGCGCCACTGCGTTTTCAGATGAGCCAGAGATACGCTGATGATGGAGATGTTGCTTTGCTATCAGTGATGGGTGTGCTTTTTTATCGGCCAATATACAAATACCACTCTTTATATCTGTGTTTTATTCAACGTGGAGTGGAAGAAACCTTGATGATCCTTTAATGTACTGTATCTTAAAAATGTGATGTACATCATGTAAGCCAGATGGAAAATCAGCACAAGGTCAGCGTTTGGTCTGTTGCCTCATAAAAGTGAGGTCCAGTCATGAATCATTTTAGCTTATGTCACAGTGATGTTATTGATAAAGGGATAACAAACTGAAAAAAAAAAAAAACTCCTTCTTAGAAGTAACAAGGGACCACAAATTATTCTGAAAAGTACCTAGCGCTTATATCAGAGATTTTAAAATGCCAGATTGAGGCCAGATGCAGCCCGAGAGCAAGAAATCCAACCGGTGCAATCCTTTTTTATATATAACGTCAAAATGGATCCTTGTAATTTGATTAGTGGTTTGTATGTCACGCGATATGGATCATTCATCCCATTTGCCATTTTGGTTCCATTTACTGTGAAATTTTGGTTCCATACATTTTGCATCATTGCACGCCGCGACCACTTTGAAACAATGACGCAGTTTAGTTTAAAAACAAACATGGTGGGGTTTGTTTTTGTGACAGACGATTTGCATGAACTTATTGATGGTGCACACACACACACAAAACTAATGCAGTACACCGTACACTCTAAAAAAGGAACTGCTGTCTCAAAGAGAAAAATTGATGTAACACTTTGCATACAGTTTTTTAAAGTTATTTCAACTTAGTTACTTCAACTGTCAATGCCACAAAACTTCTCTAGTTAAGTTGAAATAACTTTAGTTAACCCTCTGGGGTCGATGCCGTCGTATACAACGACCAAGACCAAGTTTTACTAAATTATAAATAACTTTTTAATGATATGAGATAGAAACTTACTTTTTTTTTTTTGCTGAAAAGTTAACTCCGCGGCCTTTCGAGTCAGCCATCGGGCATCTTTGTACTCCTCATAGAAGCTGTGTGATGACATGCGCAATGTGAGTGTCCAATCGGAATTGGTTCACCGTCACATGGTTTTCCAAAATCCAATCGTAGGGCAGATTTACCTCACGTGAAAAGCCAAAGATCGTTTTCAGGAGTGGTATGTTACTAGTTGGCCGGTTTGAATAGCCCCCTGGGTGCTCCAATGAGTACAAACTATTAGTACATACTCAGTGTGCCCTGTGCCATTACGCACAGCGATCAGTGAAAGCAGGAGCACACGGAGAGCCTCTGATGACAATCTCAGGTGCTCAAACAAAGAGTGTGTAACTATCAGGACTGCTCCACTAGTTTGCATGTGCATGTTACTGGATAACTCTGTGCGTAAAGCACTGTTTACCATATCAATGGACAACAAAACGTATACAATTTTGTATATATTGTTCAAAATGTGCATTTGTGTTTATTGTTTGAACCTTTTTGTTGTACAGTCTTTCTCACAGACCTCAAATTACCTTTATAAAGTGTCAAAACAGTTGTTTATTATAGTTTGCTGTGTGTTTTGAATAAATGTGTGTGGAAAATTATTTTTCGCTTTATTTTTTCCTTGCCTATCTTTGATTGTAAACCTTTATTACAATTATAAAACACAACAAAAACATATATATTCTGAAAGCACAGGTTGTCCTGAAAAAAAGAGATATAAAACTTGATTGTGGGATGCAGGGAGAGCTGTTAACAGCAATAATAAAACATTTATGCCAGGCGAGTGAACGTCCAAAAAAATGCCCTCGGACCCCAGAGGGTTAAGTTGAAATAACTTGAAACTAGAGACATTCCTCATAAAATGCCCCATGTGCAGTACTATTTCCCATGTAAAGTGCAGTTATATGTACATGTGTGGGGTAGGTATTTGGTTGAACCCTCATGTGTTTGATGTAAACTGGGATACACAGTGGAAAAATTGGAGATTGACATTATATTTATTTAAAGGATGTGGCCAACACTGACCATAAAAAGTCGGTAGCCTTTGAACAAATGCAACTATTGGTAATTTTTTAAAAGTAGGTAAAGGCCACCGACCTTCGAACCCATGCAAAATACTCCTCCAAGGCATGTACCCATCACATATGAAGTCTTTCATGAGGTGAAAGATTCTTACCATTGCACTCATAAACATTTATTATTTGTATACTGTAAATACTGCAGTGAGAAGCAATTTGTTGAAATTGCTACACTCACCACATGCCCGAGCTTCAACCCAGTGGCACACAGCTCAGTGTAGGTGTCACTGCTCATTTCTACCACACTCCGATGTTGTTTTCACCCATGTCAACCCATGTCTTCTAAATCACAATACAACTTCCGTTTGTGTGGGCACGTTGGTCTAAAAATGAGATGTGGCCAACACAGAACTGGTGCATTATTATTGCCCATCATTAAAAACCTTGCTTAAAATCCAGCGCTATCTTGCACTGTATAAAGAGTGTAACACTCAGATGTGTTTTACATATGTTGGTTCACGGCTCAGTGTGGAGAGAGGGGAAAAAAAACAAAACAGAATTCACAAGAGAACTGTCTCTCCCTCTTACTTGTCATCTCTCTTTTGTTCATGCAGGCACACTCACATAAAGCATGTTCTGTTCAGGTACCACATATGATAAATTATATGACATTATTGCTATGCAGCCGTGCACGATCAAAACTGTTGCACCTCACTGATGTGTGCATTTGCCATCAGTGACTGCAAAGTTTCACAATGCTGTTCATGATGTGAAGTTCATTGATAGCAACTACTCATCACTAATTGAAGAAAATAAGAACAACCCCAGGTTTCTTTTCAGCACTGTAGCCAGGCTGACAAAGAGTCAGAGCTCTATTGAGCCGAGTATTCCTTTAACTTTAACTAGTAATGACTTCATGACTTTCTTTGCTAATAAAATTTTAACTATTAGAGAAAAAATTACTCATAACCATCCCAAAGACATATCGTTCTCTTTGGCTGCTTTCAGTGATGCCGGTATTTGGTTAGACTCTTTCTCTCAGATTGTTCTGTCTGAGTTATTTTCATTAGTTACTTCCTCCAAACCATCAACATGTCTATTAGACCCCATTCCTACCAGGCTGCTCAAGGAAGCCCTACCATTAATTAATGCTTCGATCTTAAATATGATCAATCTATCTTTATTAGTTGGCTATGTACCACAGGCTTTTAAGGTGGCAGTAATTAAACCATTACTTAAAAAGCCATCACTTGACCCAGCTATCTTAGCTAATTATAGGCCAATCTCCAACCTTCCTTTTCTCTCAAAAATTCTTGAAAGGGTAGTTGTACAACAACTAACTGATCATCTGCAGAGGAATGGTCTATTTGAAGAGTTTCAGTCAGGTTTTAGAATCCATCATAGTACAGAAACAGCATTAGTGAAGGTTACAAATGATCTTCTTATGGCCTCAGACAGTGGACTCATCTCTGTGCTTGTTCTGTTAGACCTCAGTGCTTCTTTTGATACTGTTGACCATAAAATTTTATTACAGAGATTAGAGCATACCATAGGTATTAAAGGCACTGCGCTGCAGTGGTTTGAATCATATTTGTCTAATAGATTACAATTTGTTCATGTAAATGGGGAATCTTCTTCACAGACTAAGGTTAATTATGGAGTTCCACAAGGTTCTGTGCTAGGACCAATTTTATTCACTTTATACATGTTTCCCTTAGGCAGTATTATTAGACAGCATTGCTTAAATTTTCATTGTTACGCAGATGATACTCAGCTTTATCTATCCATGAAGCCAGAGGACACACACCAATTAGCTAAACTGCAGGACTGTCTTACAGACATAAAGACATGGATGACCTCTAATTTCCTGCTTTTAAACTCAGATAAAACTGAAGTTATTGTACTTGACCACACAAATCTTAGAAACATGGTGTCTAACCAGATCCTTACTCTGGATGGCATTACCCTGACCTCTAGTAATACTGTGAGAAATCTTGGAGTCATTTTTGATCAGGATATGTCATTCAATGCACATATTAAACAAATATGTAGGACTGCTTTTTTGCATTTGCGCAATATCTCTAAAATTAGAAAGGTCTTGTCTGAGTGATGCTGAAAAACTAATTCATGCATTTATTTCCTCTAGGCTGGACTACTGTAATTCATTATTATCAGGTTGTCCTAAAAGTTCCATGAAAAGCCTTCAGTTAATTCAAAATGCTGCAGCTAGAGTACTGATGGGGACTAGAAGGAGAGAGCATATTTCTCCCATTTTGGCCTCTCTTCATTGGCTTCCTGTTAATTCTAGAATAGAATTTAAAATTCTTCTTCTTACTTATAAGGTTTTGAATAATCAGGTCCCATCTTAGGGACCTCATAGTACCATATCACCCCAATAGAGCGCTTTGCTCTCAGACTGCAGGCTTACTTGTAGTTCCTAGGGTTTGTAAGAGTAGAATGGGAGGCAGAGCCTTCAGCTTTCAGGCTCCTCTCCTGTGGAACCAGCTCCCAATTCAGATCAGGGAGACAGACACCCTCTCTACTTTTAAGATTAGGCTTAAAACTTTCCTTTTTGCTAAAGCTTATAGTTAGGGCTGGATCAGGTGACCCTGAACCATCCCTTAGTTATGCTGCTATAGACTTAGACTGCTGGGGGGTTCCCATGATGCACTGAGTGTTTCTTTCTCTTTTTGCTCTGTATGCACCACTCTGCATTTAATCATTAGTGATTGATCTCTGCTCCCCTCCACAGCATGTCTTTTTCCTGGTTCTCTCCCTCAGCCCCAACCAGTCCCAGCAGAAGACTGCCCCTCCCTGAGCCTGGTTCTGCTGGAGGTTTCTTCCTGTTAAAAGGGAGTTTTTCCTTCCCACTGTCACCAAGTGCTTGCTCACAGGGTGTCGTTTTGACCGTTGGGGTTTTTCCGTAATTATTGTATGGCCTTGCCTTACAGTATAAAGCACCTTGGGGCAGCTGTTTGTTGTGATTTGGCGCTATATAAAAAAAATTGATTTGATTTGATTTACGCACAGAGAATTGAGGCAATCAACAGTTCCACACAACATTCATGTGAGTGGGCATAAATCTGCACGTGTTTGCGTGTGTGAGTGAGAGATGCACAAACAGAGAGAACAACAGGCTGATCTTGTTGTGTGGGCCGCTGAAGAGGAGGTACTGCTGGCCCACCACCACCAGAGGGCACCCTGCCTGGAGTGCGGGCTCCAGGCACCAGAGGGCGCTGCCGCCTCACAGGAGCAGCCAGAGTGACAGCTGCCGCTCATCATCTCTGACAGCTGTCACCATTCGTCGGATCAGTGTCGGTATATCAGCCAGACGACATCTCCACCTCTTTGCCGAGATATCGTTCGACCCAGAAGGTAACATATCCAGCCAGCGAGTTATTCTTTGACTAGAAAATACTTTTTGCCTTTGTACAGAGAGAAGAACAGCAGGAGATTGCTACACGGATAAGTACTTACATTCCTGCAGTGTTTTTCCTGACTAGAGGTGGAGGTGGTGTTTCACCCCCCGTGTTGCTGGGTGCAGACGCACCCACATCTGACTGTTTCTGTTCCTCGCCAGCAGTACCGGATCCGACAAGCGGAGGCAGTGGCCACCTGGAGTTCGGGACTTGGCGGCTCCAGTATTCCCGGGGTTCGGTGGCGGAGGAAATCGTGTGGTTTCGGTTCGGCTTGGACGGACGTCTCCTACCTTCGAGCCTGCCCACACGACACCGTTGTGATTGACTTATCACTACAATTATTATTATTGGTTGTGATTGTTGTGCTTGTTTCACAACAGTAAAGTGTTGATATTTGACTTCCTCCATTGTCCGTTCATTTACGCCCCCTGTTGTGGGTCCGTGTCCCTACACTTTCACAACAGATCTGATCTGTCCAGCATAACACTTTAAACTCCGTAAGGTGGAAAAAGTCAAAGTTATACATAGCAAACAGCAGAAACAAGGTTAGTTTTAAACCTTGATTTGAATACTTCAACTAAATACAAAAAATAAAATACTGTATGGTTGTGCTCTGTGTTATTCCACAAAACTGGTTGAGCCATATGTGCCTACTTGCTCTGCAGAGTGCTGGCTTTTGTGTGTTCTTTGGCAAAGAAGAATGCAGCAGATTATCAAAATACTTTCTTGCTCCAACTTTGTGGAACGGTCTCACTGTTGAAATTAGACCATCACTTTTGGCTGAAGTGTACAAATTAAGACTTAAAAGTCACTTGTTTTCTGCTATTTGTCATTACCAAAGTTTTAGTTTGTTTCATGTTTCATGCTGAATATTGTCGTTGCTGCTGCTTACTGTTTGCATTTCGGCTGTTCTGTATGTTGTTTTTGTTTTTAACTGTCTTTTTATGTAACCAAGTACTTCATAAACATAATAATAATAATAATAATAATAATAATCACTATTATTACTACACCAGATGCATGTAATAATAATTATTATTACTTCGCCAAATGCCCTTATAATAATAATAATAATAACAATAATAACAGTAGTAGTAATAATAATAACTATTATTATTATTCAGGAAGGGCATCCGGCGTAAAACTTGTGCCAAATACCAGTGCGGATCTGGCTGTATCCGCTGTGGTGATGCCGGCCAAAAGGGCGCAGCCAAAAGGACAAGATTTTTATTATTATTATTATTGTTATTATGTTTACGCAGCTGGTCTGCTCTGTGTCAGCCTGATCCCATAAGATCTCAGAAGCTAAGCAGGGCAGGATCTGGTTAATACTTGGATGGGAGACCTCTTGGATGGGAGACCTCTTTGGAGCACCAGCAGCCATGTGTGATTCTCAAGGTAACACTAGAGTTGCGTCAGGAAGGGCATTCGGCGTAAAACCTGTGCCAAATACCAGTGTGGATCTGGTTGTATCCACTGTGGTGACCCCGAACAGAAACGGGAGCAGCCGAATGGGCGACATTGTTATTATGATTGCAATTCTTAAAACCTGAACTTGTTCAGTCATACATTTTTGAGTTTATTTGCTATGTTCCAAGGTTCTATGTTCTATGCTTTTGGTGATGCTGATACCTTTCAATGAGAATGAAGGACCATGTCTATAGGGTCCTGGTGCTTCCTGTTTTACTCCATGGTTGCAAGAACGGGGCACTAACCAGTGACCTAAGGTGACAATGGGATGTTTTTGATACTCTGTCTCTTTAGAGGATCCTTGGCTACTCCTGGAATGACTTTGTGTCAAATGAACGGTTACTTAGCGAGACTCTGATGAGCCATCAGCTACGCCATCTTAGCCATGTGTTGTGTTGAGCTTTTCACGATCCAGCATGCAGGTGCCTCAGTGTTGAGGACGTCTATACTTTATAGAAACACACTGATGCATTGTCACAAATAAAGTAGCAGGTTATTTGAAGATTTTTTTCTTCTTTTTGCAGAACAAAGGTGTGTACCTCTATGGAATGATTTTTCTGGAACATCTGCGCTGATATTCTTGAACTATGCGAAATAAATAAATAAACACTAAAGTAAATCTACTGTGTAAGTGTTGGAGAAACTGGAATGAGGTTCATACCTTTCACAGTGACATAGACACTCTGGTGTGTGGACAGCTGAGGTTGCACCAACACGTTACATGTGTATTCCCCTTCATCCACGTCTTTTTGCACATCAAACAGCTTCAAGGTGCCGTTGTTCTCAAAGGCCCGTTGGCGGTGGTTGTATGGCAGCAAATTGGAGTCCTTGTACCACTTGATGGAGTAGTACGGGTATCCAATGACACGGCAGTGTATGTACATATCCCGCCCAGCGATGGCAGTGAGGTTTTTCATTGGTCTTATGCTGGCAGGCCCTTGAAGGACACATTGGAGAGACAACTCTCTTAAAATGATTTTGAGGAAGGGGAGGCCTCACAAAAGAGCTGTGCTGTGTTGTGTGTGTTAAAGACACCACTAAATATACATGTCTTAATTCATTTTGATAGTCAGAAATTGCCAAAAAGTAAAGGAATTCTGGAATACCTGTGATCCAAGCAATATGGACTTTTCCTAAAAAGGAAAATTATGTCCAGAAGCATTACTGGTAGAACAAATCTGTATTCTAATCCAATTATATTCGTTCCGCAAATCTGATTGGTTAAGTGTGTGTTTCAGACCATAAAATATCGCGTTGATGGTGGCAAAATATTTGACTGTTTCACATCTGATGTATTGCTCCGTGCCCTGAATGTGTTGCTATGCAGATGTCAATAATCAGCAGCAATGACGTTGCTGAAATGGGTGAATTTAATCCATCATACGAAAGTATTAATGTGGATTCTGATGCAGAATTACTCAGTGCAGCTGATGAGTTGGAGAGATCTGTGGGTCTGCTCACAGAATTTCCAGTTTGGTATGAAGACACTGTTGCTATGGTAAGCTTTGCCGACCAAATTACTTACAGAAAAATAAACCGTGCAAACGATGGAATTGGAATAACCCCCTTGTGTCTGATGATTTGCGGACGTTAATGCTGGATTACGGTCGCAACTATCAACGCGTCACTGGTCAAAACTCAATTTGCGACCGTAAAATCCAGCATTAACGTCCGCAAATCATCAGACACAACAGGATTATTCCCTAACTGTATCCCGCCCCTGCTGTGATTACCTCTGACAAGCATTAGAGTGGAATTTATCCCACATTTTACTTATGAACATTCTTACAAAAAAAAAAAAAAAAATCTGGAAAATAACCAATAGGATTCTGCAGAATAATAGCTATCAGGGAAGTAGTGTATGAAACATCTTAGTGTACCGTACAACACTGTTTAACTGAGCTCTGCAGTGTATCTGACCACAAGCATATCCAGGGTTGCTCCTCTCTTTATCACGATTAAGGAGTTAACGATGTGAAAAACAGTCATTACGCTTTCCCTGCAATGGCATTTGTGGAAATTTATCTTCAATGCTCGGCTGCATTCTGCATCCTCCGTCCTTGCTTAAGGACTACAGCACTGCCATATTTAGTCATACAACATGCAAGAATGAGAACAATCAAAGTCAGATCGGTGTACAGAAAGTGCCATTTTCTGCACAATAAACAAATACTAATGGCTTTGCACCAAGCACAGAAAGCTCAAGTGCACCCACCGGTTTTACTGCTATGTGACAGCAGCAATCCGGCCAACCATCTCCCTGTAGAGAGGAGATAGCACTACAACTGTGCACGGGAGTTAACCATAAATCACCCTAACGGTGGCCCAACACAAAGCTATCAGCAGGTGTTGGTACAGCAGCAGGGTGTTAGAAAACAGTGGTGGTAGGGGGAACTGCTGCTACCTGCTGTGTTCTAAATACACAACCAAAGAAAACAAACAAACATGAGCTGCAAATTCATGCTTCTCAGGGTGAAATAGAACTGAAGAACATCACAATAACATCAAAGTGAAGATGCGTAGACAGCAAGGCTTAGCAATCCTTGAATTGTGAACTCTGCCTGCCAATTCATCAGTTTCTCTCCACTTATGCAGAGCGTGATCTTAGTGGCAGCAGGTTAAGGAAGGAAGACCAGATGTCCATCCCAAAGTGTCTCTCCAGCAGATATCAAATCTCTCCAGCATATTCTGATCAACCAATCAGCAACACATCCACTAGGGCATACTAATCAACCTCAACCACATCTCCACAGTTCACTACATACAGTAGGAAAGAGCAAAAGTTCCACTCCCAGTTTCTTCCAGGTATCAGAGCTCTTCTTCCTGCCATCCTGATCAAAAAATAATTTTGGCCCCATGCTTGTGCAATCTCATTCTTTGGGACCCTACCCACAGTTCATAAACCACAAATCAGGGTGGGGCCTTAGAACAACATGTAAATTTAGTGCTTTATCTTACAGGTTAGCTCCTTCTTCACCATGGTAGTCTGATGCACTGACAGCATGACTTTTGTCTCCCTCTTGATTGCTTGCTCCTTTTAGCGTCAATCATGAATATTGGAAGTTACTTAAGCTCCTTTACTTGGAGCAGTGACTTACTTCAGTGTAAAGTGATGGAAATGACTGGATTTCCAGTTTTGGGCCAAACTGCTTGTATTGCCAAACATTGGTAAGATGACATGGTGTGTTGACTATATTGACAGATATTATAAAAGAAAACATGCTAAAACTGGATGATGCCAAGTCAATGATAATGTTTAATAGAATAGAATAGAGCCTTTATTGTCATTGTACAAATAGAATGAAATTTGTCCTCTGCATTTAACCCACCCTACAGTTAGACACAATCCAAATACGAGGAGAAGTGGGCAGCCACAGTCCGGCGCCCGTGGACCAACTCCAGATGTAGAGACGCTGACTTGGTCAGGGGCAGCCCAATCTCATGTTTTATATTTTCATGCTCCCGTCCTGAAATTATCCAAATTTTCATGACGGGTTTTTTTTTAACTCACTATTACTAACCCTACTCCTCCCCCCAACCCTAACCATAACCATAACCTAACCCTATTCCTTCCTCCAACCCTAACCTTAACCATAACATAAGCCTACTCCTACCCCCAACACTAACTTTAACCATAATGTAACCCTACCCCCAACCCCAACCCTAACCTTAACCATAACCTAACCCTACTCCTTCCCCCAACTTTTACCATATCTGGCATAAAGTGTTTTTGTTTTGTTTTGTTTTTCCCAAAAGCAGAAATACAGTGATTTCCAGAAAACTTCTATGACCTCAATCCAGAGAAAGCAAAACAAAGATTTTCAGTGGGATCTCACGGGCTGCAATTTGTAGCTGAATGTCATCCCAGCTGCTCACATTGAACACTGAAGCTGCAGACCTTCTCAAGGAGTATAGGATCCCTATCCAGAACTGCATGAAATTTCTTTTGTTGATTGTATATCTCGTCATATGTACAGCTGTGGTCGGAAGTTTACACTCATCATGGGCATGAATGTCATGGTAATTTTGGGCTGTTAATGATGTGGATGTTCTGTTCTTTTACCTGGATGGACTGATTGTACAGCAAACATCATGATTGAGTTTAAAAAACAACAAGTGGGTGCACGTTTGAATTTATTTGGGATTTTCTCTCATCCACACAGGGTCAAAATAATACATACAAGCTTAAGTATATACATTTGTTTAAATGTCCCTTAGCAAGCTGGGCCTCAACCACATGCTTTTGGTAGCCATCAACAAGCTTCTGGCATAATTCAGGCTGGATATTTGACCACTCTTTTTTGGCAGAATTGGTAGAATTGATTTAAACTGGTTGATTTCCAAGCACTTTTAAGTGTAGTCCACAAATTTTCATAAGGGTTGAGGTCGGGGCTTTGAGAAGGCCATTCCAGATTCCTGCTTTATCCAACCCAGAATTAGCTTTGATGTGTGTTTGGGATCACTGTCCTGATGGAACACCCAATTGTGGCAAAGTTTCAACTGTATTAGTCACAGGCTGAAGCTGTTGATTTGCAGTGATGTAGAAATGTTTGGAGGTAGTTCTCCTTCATTAATCTGTTTTGTGCAATGCACCAACACCACTGGTAGCAAAACAGACCCAGAGCCTGATGCTACCACCACCACGCTTAACAGATGGTACAGTGTTCTCAGGTTTGAAAGCCTCACCTTTACTCCTCCAATTATACTTCTTATCATTGTGGCTAAGTAGCTCAATCTCTGTGCCATCTGATCATAAAACCTTGTCCATGTGGACAGCTGCAAATTTCAGTCTGGCTTGAAGGTGTCAATTTTTGGAGCAGGGGCTTTTTCTTGGGTGGCACCCTCTCAGTCCAAGGAAATGTAAAACTCACTTCACTGTGGACGGTGACGCTGGTGTTCCAGCAGTTTCTGAGGGTGACAGTTTGGCTCTTCTTCTAGACCTCCGCAAAGTGATGACACGTATGACTAAGGCCTGGTTCACACGGCAGGATTCTAAAATTATCTTTAGGTTTCCAAAACCTGAGAGACCACACACGTGAAGATAAAACAATCATAGATCTGACAGTTTTGGTCGTACAGTGTGTGGTGTTCAGCCACACGGTAAGGACAACAACACCACACATGAACAGATTTCACACACGAACATTCCCAGCTCAGACAGGAAATCTCGCAAAACCTCTCGAGATTAAACGTGACTTCAGAGTAAACAAACGGAGATACTTTGTGGACTATTTAAAACAGAGGGAAAAAACAATACAAAAAGAAAAAGAAAAGGCGTTCTTTAAAGGAGTGGAGACAGCGCGGCCACCGGACTTTCTGGTAAGTCAAAATAGCTGTTTTGATTTTATTTGCGCTCTGCACGTCCATCACCTCGCTTTCTGATTGGCTCCACATCACATTCAGCAGGCTGCGTGCTCGTGTTGGTCGGAGGACACAACACACGCTGTGATATTGGGCCAAAACATCCAACATGTTGAATATCCCAGATTTGCGATCGGAGCGCTCCTGACGGCCTTCCGAGCAGATCAGAGTGCTCTGAACACACCACACACGGCAGGAATATCTGATAAGATTATCTTTAGCATCTCATCACGATTGTCAGGGCATCCTTAAGATTGTCAGAAGGGGAAGATTGGGTCTGATATTGGCCTAATTATCCTGCTGTGTGAACCAGGCTTAACTTGTACTTATGTACTATTGTTTGAACTTATTTGGAATCTGCAGTTGTTTAGAAATGGCTCCAAGAGACATGCCTAAATTCTTCAAATTTAGTTCTTTTTCTGAGACCTTAGAGTTTTGGTCAATAAGTGCTGATAAAAATCATTTTTATGCTGGCAAAGAGCAGCTACCAGTTGTAGTCATGGCAACCACCAAGAAGTTAATAGGCTTTGACTGTCAGGGTTTGAGTTTGATTGGTTATCTGTTTTTAATTCTTTTCTCTGATCTGTTTGTTATTTTTCTTTTTTTCATCGTTTTTTTGTATGTTTATTCTCTTGCTGGGTTTTTCTGCTTGGGTCTGTCTGTCTCTTGGTCTTGATGGTGGGTGTTTCCCTCTATCTGGCCACACCCTTGTTCTGGTGCTTTCCATGCACACTTGTTCCTGATTTGCTGCTTATCACCTGGGGTTATATAAGCTCACTGGGTGTGTTAGTTCTTTGCCAGATTTTTGTGCCTTGTGCCACTTTCCAGCTCTGTACCTGTGTTCCATAGTCCTGCCACTGATTTCTGTATAATACTGGGTAGCTCATTCGCCAATATTTCTGAAGCAAACCAGCCGCCATATTACCACTTGAGTTACGATCCTAAGTGGGGATTTAACCCTTCATGCCCCAGCACTGGTGGACATGGGGTCGGAGGGGAATCTGCTGGATAGCAGATGGGCAAAGGAGGTTGGGCTCCCTCTAGTGGCCTTACAGTCACCATTGTCGGTGCGGGCACTAGATGGCACCCTACTTCCACTAATCACACATCAGACACAGCCAGTGACAATGGTTGTGTCTGGAAATCACAGGGAGGAGATTGTGTTTTATGTAACACCTTCTACCTCCTGAGTGATTCTGGGTTTTCCATGGGTGTTAAAACACAATCCCCGGATTGATTGGCCGTCTGGGGTTGTGACGCAGTGGAGCAAAACCTGCCACCGGGAGTGTTTAGGATCCTCAGTTCCACCCGGTGTGACAGCTAAAGAGGAGGTTTTAGTCCCCCCCAATCTGGCGGCGGTGCCAGCTGAGTACCATGATCTTGCTGACATCTTCAGCAAAGATCTGGCACTCACGTTGCCCCCGCACCGTCCGTACGATTGTGCCATTGATTTGATACCGGGCGCTGAGCACCCGTCCAGCAGGCTGTACAACCTCTCACGTCCGGAACACTAATCAATGGAGACCTACATCCGGGACTCGTTAGCTGCCGGGTTGATCCGGAACTCCACCTCCCCGATGGGTGCTGGTTTCTTTTTTGTGGGCAAGAAGGACGGCGGACTCCGTCCATGCATTGATTACAGAGGGCTGAACGAGATCACGGTTCGCAACCGATACCCGTTACCCCTTCTGGATTCGGTGTTCACGCCCCTGCATGGAGTCCAAATATTTACAAAGTTGGATCTTAGAAATGCGTATCACCTGGTTCAGATCCGGAAGGGAGACGAGTGGAAGACGGTGTTTAACACCCCATTAGGTCATTTTGAGTACCTGGTCATGCCGTTCGGTCTCACCAATGCACCCGCGACGTTCCAAGCCTTGGTTAATGACGTCTTGCGGGACTTCCTGCATCGGTTTGTCTTCGTATATCTTGACGATATACTCATCTTCTCCCCGGATCCTGAGACCCATGTCAAGCATGTACGTCAGGTCCTGCAGTGGTTGTTGGAGAACCGGCTGTGTGTGAAGGGTGAGAAGTGTGAGTTCCACCGCACTTCTTTGTCCTTCCTGGGGTTTATAATCTCCTCCAACTCAGTCGCCCCTGATCCGGCCAAGGTTGCGGCGGTGAGAGATTGGCCCCAACCAACAAGCCGTAGGAAGCTGCAACAGTTCCTCGGTTTTGCAAACTTCTATCGGAGGTTCATTAAGGGCTACAGTCAGGTTGTTGGCCCCCTGACAGCCCTGACCTCCACTAAAGTCCCCTTCACCTGGTCGGATCGGTGCGAAGCCGCGTTTAAGGAGTTGAAACAGCGGTTTTCGACTGCACCAGTTCTGGTGCAGCCTAACCCTGATCGCCAGTTTATTGTCGAAGTGGATGCCTCTGACTCAGGGATAGGAGCCGTGCTGTCCCAGAGTGGGGAGTCCGATAAGGTACTCCATCCTTGTGCCTACTATTCCCGCAGGTTGACCCCAGCTGAAAGGAACTATGACGTCGGCAATCGGGAACTTCTGGCGGTGAAAGAGGCTCTTGAGGAATGGAGACACCTTCTGGAGGGAGCCTCGGTTCCCTTCACGGTTTTCACGGACCATCGGAACCTGGAATACATCCGGACCGCCAAGCGTCTGAACTCCAGGCAAGCCCGTTGGTCACTGTTCTTTGGTCGGTTTGACTTCCAGATCACGTATCGCCCCAGACTAAAAACCAACGGTCCGATGCACTGTCCTGGGTGCATGAAGAGGAAGTCAGGCCAGAGCTGTCGGATCCACCAGACACCATCATCTGACTGCTGACTGTTTGCTGTGTGTGTGCACACACCCACCCTTGACTGTTTCTGCTCCCTGCCAGCAGTACCCGATCTGACAGCTGGAGACGGTGGCCACCTGGTGACTCGGGACTTGGCGGCTCCGGTGTGTTCCAGATCCATTGGCGGTGGAAATCGTGTGGGTCCCGACTCTTATCTGGACAGGCGTCTCCTATCCTCGAGCCTGCCCACACGACACCAACTGTACAAATTGACTGTAGTATTGAATTGTATCTGTATTCGTTGTGCACATTTCACAACATTAAAAGTGTTACTCTTTATTTCCATTGACCGTTCATTTACGCCCCCTGTTGTGGGTCCGTGTCATTACACTTTCACACAACAACTTGCATGTACCGCACTTGCATGCTCTTTTCTACTGATCTTTAACCAGGCGCACGTAACTTTATTCTTTGTGATTTTGTAAAAAAATACCTTCATGTGGAGCTATAAACTGTGCAAATCGCCCGTTCAAAGGCAGTGGACGAACATTTCACCTGTGAGCCTGATTGAAATGTAAAGTAATGGACAATAATTTGAAGAGTTCTCTCCCTTATTCCAGCATAGGCACTGATAATAATAATAATAATAATAATAATAATAATAATAATAATAAATAACAACAGTACAGGCTGTTTCAGAGGAATTGTCAAAACATCTGCAAAAGGTAGCTGTGTGGTTTTAGAATGCTCATCTGTCTTTAAATTTGAACCTCTTGAACCGCTTGAACCTCTACTGGTGGTTGGCTCTCACTGCGGTATTGTATCACTTCCTGTTCCGGAGCACAGTGGTGTTTTGCTGTATCTGTTAGCTGTTTAATCTGCGCAGTTAGATTGATCTAGTTAACTAGATAACGATTTGTTTCACAGTGTAATCTTCACGTGCCTTAACTAAAGCACTCCCTCTGCTGAATCACCTCTAAATTATTTACACATTATTCACTTTGCGTGTTTTTAGGAATCCGCTAGCTTAGCGCAGCTACTAGCTCTTAGCCGGTTTAACATGGCAGCTTCTCCTGTCTCTCCCACACTTTTTTGCTCTGGGTGTGAAATATTTAGTTATTCCTCAGCCTCCTTTAGCAGTAATGGTACTTGTAATAAGTGTAGCTTATTCGTAGCTTTGGAAGCCAGGCTGGGCGAATTGGAGACTCGGCTCTGCACCTTGGAAAATCCTACAGCTAGCCAGGCCCCTGTAGTCGGTGCGGACCAAGGTAGCTTAGCCGCCGTTAGTTCCCTCCCGGCAGATCCCGAGCAGCCGGGAAAGCAGGCCGACTGGGTGACTGTGAGGAGGAAGCGTAGTCCTAAACAGAAGCCCAGTGTACACTGCCAACCCGTTCACATCTCTAACCGTTTTTCCCCACTCGGCGACACACCCGCTGAGGATCAAACTCTGGTTATTGGCGACTCTGTTTTGAGAAATGTGAAGTTAGTGACACCAGCAACCATAGTCAATTGTCTTCCAGGGGCCAGAGCAGGCGACATTGAAGGAAATTTGAAACTGCTGGCTAAGGCTAAGTGTAAATTTGGTAAGATTGTAATTCACATCGGCAGTAATGACACCTGGTTACGCCAATCGGAGGTCACTAAAATTAATATTAAATCGGTGTGTGACTTTGCAAAAACAATGTCGGACTCTGTAGTTTTCTCTGGGCCCCTCCCCAATCGGACCGGGAGTGACATGTTTAGCCGCATGTTCTCCTTGAATTGCTGGCTGTCTGAGTGGTGTCCAAAAAATGAGGTGGGCTTCATAGATAATTGCCAAAGCTTCTGGGGAAAACCTGGTCTTGTTAGGAGAGACGGCATCCATCCCACTTTGGATGGAGCACCTCTCATTTCTAGAAATCTGGCCAATTTTCTTAAATCCTCCAAACCGTGACTATCCAGGGTTGGGACCAGGAAGCAGAGTCTTACACACCTCTCTGCAGCTTCTCTCTCCCTGCCATCCCCTCATTACCCCATCCCCGTAGAGACGGTGCCTGCTCCCAGACCACCAACAACCAGTAAAAATCTATTTAAGCATAAAAATTCAAAAAGAAAAAATAATATAGCACCTTCAACTGCACCACAGACTAAAACAGTTAAATGTGGTCTATTAAACATTAGATCTCTCTCTTCTAAGTCCCTGTTAGTAAATGATATAATAATGGATCAACATATTGATTTATTCTGCCTTACAGAAACCTGGTTACAGCAGGATGAATATGTTAGTTTAAATGAGTCAACACCCCCGAGTCACACTAACTGCCAGAATGCTCATAGCACGGGCCGAGGCGGAGGATTAGCAGCAATCTTCCACTCCAGCTTATTAATTAATCAAAAACCCAGACAGAGCTTTAATTCATTTGAAAGCTTGTCTCTTAGTCTTGTCCATCCAAATTGGAAGTCCCAAAAACCAGTTTTATTTGTTGTTATCTATCGTCCTCCTGGTCGTTACTGTGAGTTTCTCTGTGAATTTTTGGACCTTTTTTCTGACTTAGTGCTTAGCTCAGATAAGATAATTATAGTGGGCGATTTTAACATCCACACAGATGCTGAGAATGACAGCCTCAACACTGCACTTAATCTATTCTTACACTCGATTGGCTTTGCTCAAAATGTAAATGAGTCCACCCACCACTTTAATCATACCTTAGATCTTGTTCTGACTTATGGTATGGAAATTGAAGACTTAACAGTATTCCCTGAAAACCCCCTTCTGTCTGATCATTTCTTAATAACATTTACATTTACTCTGAGTATTAGAGAAAAAATTACTCATAACCATCCCAAAGACATATCGTTCTCTTTGGCTGATTCAGTGATGCCGGTATTTGGTTAGACTCTTTCTCTCAGATTGTTCTGTATGAGTTATTTTCATTAGTTACTTCCTCCAAACCATCAACATGTCTATTAGACCCCATTCCTACCAGGCTGCTCAAGGAAGCCCTACCATTAATTAATGCTTCGATCTTAAATATGATCAATCTATCTTTGTTAGTTGGCTATGTACCACAGGCTTTTAAGGTGGCAGTAATTAAACCATTACTTAAAAAGCCATCACTTGACCCAGCTATCTTAGCTAATTATAGGCCAATCTCCAACCTTCCTTTTCTCTCAAAAATTCTTGAAAGGGTAGTTGTAAAACAGCTAACTGATCATCTGCAGAGGAATGGTCTATTTGAAGAGTTTCAGTCAGGGTTTAGAATTCATCATAGTACAGAAACAGCATTAGTGAAGGTTACAAATGATCTTCTTATGGCCTCAGACAGTGGACTCATCTCTGTGCTTGTTCTGTTAAACCTCAGTGCTGCTTTTGATACTGTTGACCATAAAATTTTATTACAGAGATTAGAGCATGCCATAGGTATTAAAGGCACTGCGCTGCGGTGGTTTGAATCATATTTATCTAACAGATTACAATTTGTTCATGTAAATGGGGAATCTTCTTCACAGACTAAGGTTAATTATGGAGTTCCACAAGGTTCTGTGCTAGGACCAATTTTATTCACTTTATACATGCTTCCCTTAGGCAGTATTATTAGACAGCATTGCTTAAATTTTCATTGTTACGCAGATGATACTCAGCTTTATCTATCCATGAAGCCAGAGGACACACACCAATTAGCTAAACTGCAGGATTGTCTTACAGACATAAAGACATGGATGACCTCTAATTTCCTGCTTTTAAACTCAGATAAAACTGAAGTTATTGTACTTGGCCCCACAAATCTTAGAAACATGGTGTCTAACCAGATCCTTACTCTGGATGGCATTACTCTGACCTCTAGTAATACTGTGAGAAATCTTGGAGTCATTTTTGATCAGGATATGTCATTCAATGCGCATATTAAACAAATATGTAGGACTGCTTTTTTGCATTTGCGCAATATCTCTAAAATTAGAAAGGTCTTGACTCAGAGTGATGCTGAAAAACTAATTCATGCATTTATTTCCTCTAGGCTGGACTATTGTAATTCATTATTATCAGGTTGTCCTAAAAGTTCCCTGAAAAGCCTTCAGTTAATTCAAAATGCTGCAGCTAGAGTACTGGCAGGGACTAGAAGGAGAGAGCATATCTCACCCATATTGGCCTCTCTTCATTGGCTTCCTGTTAATTCTAGAATATAATTTAAAATTCTTCTTCTTACTTATAAGGTTTTGAATAATCAGGTCCCATTTTATCTTAGGGACCTCATAGTACCATATCACCCTAATAGAGCGCTTCGCTCTCAGACTGCAGGCTTACTTGTAGTTCCTAGGGTTTGTAAGAGTAGAATGGGAGGTAGAGCGTTCAGCTTTCAGGCTCCTCTCCTCTGGACCCAGCTCCCAATTCGGATCAGGGAGACAGACACCCTCTCTACTTTTAAGATTAGGCTTAAAACTTTCCTTTTTGCTAAAGCTTATAGTTAGGGCTGGATCAGGTGACCCTGAACCATCCCTTAGTTATGCTGCTATAGACTTAGACTGCTGGGGGGTTCCCATGATGCACTGTTTCTTTCTCTTTTTGCTCTGTATGCACCACTCTGCATTTAATCATTAGTGATTGATCTCTGCTCCCCTCCACAGCATGTCTTTTTCCTGGTTCTCTCCCTCAGCCCCAACCAGTCCCAGCAGAAGACTGCCCCTCCCTGAGCCTGGTTCTGCTGGAGGTTTCTTCCTGTTAAAAGGGAGTTTTTCCTTCCCACTGTCGCCAAGTGCTTGCTCACAGGGGGTCGTTTTGACAGTTGGGGTTTTTCTGTAATTATTGTATGGCTTTGCCTTGCAATATGAAGCGCCTTGGGGCAACTGTTTGTTGTGATTTGGCGCTATATAAATGAAATTGATTTGATTTGATTTGATTTAAATGTAAAACAGACAGTGTCTGTTTGCTTCGCCTCGAGAAACAAGTCCATAACGGAACAACTGAATTTACAGATAAATGGACAAAACATCTTACAGGTCCCAGAGATTAGATATCTGGGCCTGGTTTTAGACTCTCAGCTTAAATTTGAGAGTCACATCAAAAAAGTCCACAGAGTTGTCAAAGCAAACCTTTTTACATTGAGAATGATAAGGGACCACATACGTACTTGTCCCTATTCAAATAAACCTAAAATAAAATAAAATAAGTGGTGCGGCTTGTGTGTAGCCACATGTTGAGTTTTGGCTTATTAGGTCTACTTGTGCATAGTTTTGGAGCTTTAGGCATTGTTGCTACAAGCTTTATTACTAATATCAGGCTGAAGCTCACAGAGCTGTGTGTAGTTAACATTGCAAAAGACAACCACCTCTCCTATATATATATATATATATATATATATATATATATATACACTCAACAAAAATATAAACGCAACACTTTTGGTTTTGCTCCCATTTTGTATGAGATGAACTCAAAGATCTAAAACTTTTTCCACATACAAAATATCACCATTTCTCTCCAATATTGTTCACAAACCAGTCTAAATCTGTGATAGTGAGCACTTCTCCTTTGCTGAGATAATCCATCCCACCTCACAGGTGTGCCATACCAAGATGCTGATTAGACACCATGATTAGTGCACAGGTGTGCCTTAGACTGCCCACAATAAAAGGCCACTCTGAAAGGTGCAGTTTTATCACACAGCACAATGCCACAGATGTCGCAAGATTTGAGGGCGCGTGCAATTGGCATGCTGACAGCAGGAATGTCAACCAGAGCTGTTGCTCGTGTATTGAATGTTCATGTCTCTACCATAAGCCGTCTCCAAAGTCGTTTCAGAGAATTTGGCAGTACATCCAACCGGCCTCACAACCGCAGACCACGTGTAACCACACCAGCCCAGGACCTCCACATCCAGCATGTTCACCTCCAAGATCGTCTGAGACCAGCCACTCGGACAGCTGCTGAAACAATGGGTTTGCATAACCAAAGAATTTCTGCACAAACTGTCAGAAACCGTCTCAGGGAAGCTCATCTGCATGCTAGGTGTCCTCATCGGGGTCTCGACCTGACTCCAGTTCGTCGTCATAACCGACTTGAGTGGGCAAATGCTCACATTCGCTGGCGTTTGGCACGTTGGAGAGGTGTTCTCTTCACGGATGATGCGAAGGAGATGTGTTGCACTGCATGAGGCAAATGGTGGTCACACCAGATACTGACTGGTATCCCCCCCCCCAATAAAACAAAACTGCACCTTTCAGAGTGGCCTTTTATTGTGGACAGTCTAAGGCACACCTGTGCACTAATCATGGTGTCTAATCAGCATCTTGATATGGCACACCTGTGAGGTGGGATGGATTATCTCAGCAAAGGAGAAGTGCTCACTATCACAGATTTCGACTGGTTTGTGAACAATATTTGAGGGAAATGGTGATATTGTGTATGTGGAAAAAGTTTTAGATCTTTGAGTTCATCTCATACAAAATGGGAGCAAAACCAAAAGTGTTGCGTTTATATTTTTGTTGAGTATATATATATTCGAGGTCTGTTAGAAAAGTATCTGACCTTTTTTTTTTTGCAAAAACCTGATGGATTTGAATCACGTGTGCTTGATGAGCCAACCTTGAACCTTCGTGCGCATGCGTGAATTTTTTCACTCCTGTAGATTGCATCATTTGCTGGCAAGCAGCCTTTGTGTGAGGTCGTGTGTTGTGCTCTCGGTAGTTTTTCATTGCAAGGAAAATGATGGAACGACTGGAACAGCGCTACTGCATCACATTTTGGCAGAAACTGGGCGACAGCCAGGTGGAAACCATTCGGAAGATTCAGACGGCTTTCGGTAACTATCCTATGGGCATCACACAGATTAAGGAGCGGTACAACCGGTTTAAAGACGTCCGCACAACTGTGGAGAGCGAGCCACGCTCCGGTCACCCATCAACATGCTGAAATGACCACATCATTTCCAAAGTGAACGCTGTGGTGATGCGGGACTGTCGTGTGACTATCGGAGAAATTGCTGAAGAGGTGGACATCAGCACTTTTTCGGCACATTCCACTGTGACAGAACATTTGTCCATGAAAAGAGTTGTGGCAAAATTCGTGCCGAAGTTGCTGACGGCGGAGCAAAAGCACCTTCGTGTTGAAGTCTCACAGGACATGCTGGACTCTGAAAAAAGGTGCCCACCTCTTCCACAATTTCTTGGATAGTCACACGACTGAAAAGCCACTGAAAGCCGTTTGAATCTTCCGAATGGTTTCCACCTGGCTGTCGCCCAGTTTCTGGCAAAATTTGATGCAGTAGTGCTGCTCCAGTCGTTCCGTCATTTTCCTTGCAATGAAAATCCGCCGAGAGCACTACACACACAAATGCTGCTTGCCAGCAACTGACGCAATCGACAGGCGTGAAAAAATTCACGCATGTGCACGAAGGTTCAAGGTCGGCTCATCAAGCACACATGATTCAAATCCATCAGGTTTTTGCAAAAAAAAAAAAAAAAAAAAAAGGTCATATATATATATATATATGAGGTCTGTCCAAAAAGTATCATACCTTTTTATTTTTTTCAAAAAACTATATGGATTTGAATCACGTGTGATTACATCAGCCAAGCTTGAACCTTCGTGCGCATGTGTGAGTTTTTCCACGCCTGTCGGTTACGTCATTCGCCTGTGGGCAGGCTTTGAGTGAGCACTGGTCCACCCCTCCCGTCGGATTTCTTTTGTCTGAGAACTTGCTGAGAGACTGCCGCTTTGCTCCATGAAATTTTTTTCAGAAAGTGTTAGAGACAGGCAGTTGGAAACCATTCGATAGATTCAGTTGGATATCGGTGAAGATTCTGTCGGCGTCACGTGGATTATGGACTGTTAAAACCTTTTTAAAGATGGCCCACAGCGGCGGAGGGTGTGTGGCGCGCCGAGTGGCCATTCGACAGGCTGGATCGACCAGATCATTTCTAAACTGAATGCTGTGTTGATCCGGGACATCATGTGACTACCACAGAAATGGCAACAGAGCTGGACATAGCACTTTTGTGGCACATTCCACTGTTACAGGAGATTTTGTAATGAAAGACATGCGGAGGATTTCGCGCGTCGGCACGAAGCAGCTCAGGACGCGCAGCAAAAAAACACCTCCGTCTTGGAAGTCTAACAGGACATGTTGTGGCATGTCCAGCTGTTACAACTCGACTGAAAGCCATCGAAAGCCGTCTGAATCTTCTGAATGGTTTCCAACACGGAGGTGTTTTTTTTTGTTGTTGTTAATGCATTAACTGTATCATAGTGAGCCTTAGAACTTTTCAGCCTACCCTCGTGTGTGTATATATATATATATATATATATATATATATATATATATATATATATATATATATATATACACAGTATATATAGGGTGTCTCAAAAAATGTACCCAAAAGTACTCTGAAATATGAATACCAGGAAATGGTTTTATTGAGAAATAATGGTGTTTTTCTCATTTCAGGAACCCTAAAGTTTGTTCTGCAAGACATTAATGTCCAGGAAAAATGCCGCAGTTGACCCTAATTCAGAAAACAAAAATCGTTGAGTTCTGTGCAACACATCCTAAGGGCTGACTTGCATCTCTTGCCATACAAAAGTCTCAGAGTGAACTAACTCCCCAACAAATGGCAAGGAGATTTGAATTTGGAGACAGCTGATTTGTTTCATAGGAAACTTCAGACGAGGCGGTTACAATTATCATGTGGTTTAACAGATAAAGGGTTAAAACATCAAAAAGACTGAACTAAAAACTGTGCATTGGGGAGAAAAATTAGATGCTTCGGCCACATGGTCATGCAGAAAATCTCTGATAATATTGTAGAGAAACTTGAATCTTCGACTGGACTGGGTTGCTTGACACGATGATGTTTCGCTTCTAATCGTAGAAGCTTCCTCAGCTAAATTTCTTTCTCTGGTAGTCTGATTTCTGTCTTGACTCTTGTAGAGAAGAATAACAGAAGCCAGCAAAATCTGGCTTCTTTTGACATCCTAATGACAGCTGCCCTGTCATTAGAAGGGTGCTAACTAGAGTATACGTACTAATTAGAGCGATTGTTAGTCACTGCCAATAGCGGTCTGCCTCTCGGTAGGAGGGGTCTGGTTAGGTTTAATAACTCCAGCTTTTGCTGGCTTCTGTTATTCTTCCCCACAAGTGTCAAGACAGAAGTCAGACTACCAGACAAAGAAATTTAGCTGAGGAAGCTTCTGCGATTAGAAGCGAAACGTCCTCGCGTCAAGCAACCCAGTCCAGTCGAAGATTCAAGCTTCTCTACTATGGAAACCACCTGGACAACTGAGAGCCTTCACAGGAACGTCTTATAATATTAATTGGATTTTCTGTGCTGTCAAAATACTTTTGGGTACTTTTTCTTGAGACACCCTATATATATATATATATATATATATATATATATATATATATATATTCACTTTTATTATTCATGTTGTTTCCTGTACAATCATTCCACCCTGGAAAAAGAACAGTTCAAGGACATCATTAACAACCCAAAATTATCATGACATTCATGCCCATGATGAGTGTATGTAAACCTCTGACCACAACTGTATTAGTCACAGGTTGAAATCAAAATCTATTAGTTTTGAGATGATGAAAACCTCATCTGCAAATTTAGCCATTTAAAAACTGGAGACAAAATAAATCAAGACATGTTGATGTGTATATGTGATGGTGTTTTGGAAGAGTTGATCTGACAAGCACCTCTTACGTTTATTCGCGCCTGGTAGGAAACTGTCCCGGCTGAATTGTTGCAGATGCAGCGGTACACCCCTCCATCGGGGACCTGGGTCTGGCTGATGTTAAGGAAGCTGATCACATGGCCTTCTGCGTTGGTGTAGTAGGAGATGCGGTGACGGCTGTCTCGTATTACTGGCTCATCGTCCAGAGTCCATGTTACCCGCGGCTCCGGCGTGCCCTTCACTGTGCATGACAGCAACACAAACTCGTTGACGTTGTAGACCTTCTCGCTGAATGACACCAGGATCTTAGGCGTGCCATCTGAGCAGGAGACCAAAAACATGCATTTAGACCAGATCATCTCATAACAGACAAAAGGAGAATAAAATATACATTCTAATCCAATTACATTTGTTCCTCAAATCTGATTGGTCAATTGTGTGAGATTTCCGACCATAAAATATCGTGTTGATGGTGGCAAAATATTTGACCGTTTCATATTTCATGTGTTACTCCACACTCTGAGCGCATTGCTACGCAGATGTCAATAATGGTGCTGTCAGCTGAGAGCGAGAGAAACGAGTGCAGTGACGACGATGGCGAAATGGGTGAATTTAATCTAACATACGACAGTATTGATGTGGATTCTGACACAGTTACTCAATGCAGTTGATGAGATGGAGAAATCTGTGGGTCTGCTCACAGAATTTCCAGTTTGGCATGAAGACGCTGTTTCTACGGTAAGTTTCACCGACAGAATTACTTACAGAAAAATAAACTGTGCAAACGATGGAATTGGATTAGAATGGGAATAACCCTGTTGTGTCTGATTATTTGCAGATGTTAATGCTAGATTATGGTCACAAATATCTGTTTTATTCTGTAAAACTCAATTTCCGAATGTAAAATCCAGCATTAACATCCACAAATCATCAGACACAACAGGGTTATTCCCTAATTTACACCAGTTTATCTCATAGAAAATAACAGTAGAATGTGCATCAACTCCTTTGAAGTGTATTTTTTCAATAACGTCATTTGCCATTGCAGTGAAGTGCAAACATGTCTACTATATACAAAACATAATGAGAGAAGCATGATCCAGGTCCTCTGTCGAGCTGCACAGCAATATTGATTATCAATGTTTTGTTTAAATTGGTGTGGCTGTGGGAAGTAGACACTACAGGAAGTGTGCACGTGACAGTATGTGTCTCTCTGAAAACGCAGAGATACGGCAGTGTTCAAACCCAGAACCAACATACAAGCATGAACACAGTTTGCATTTACAACATATACCAAATACCAGTGCGCACAAACAAAATCTCATTTTACAGAGATTACAAAAAATGCCATTATTTCAGATCACTACGAGCGCTGACCTTCCAGTATGACTTGAACAAAGTCTTGGGCAGACATCCTGCCGTGTCTGGCGAAGCACTGATAAGCTCCTCCGTCACTTTTGGCCATACCAGCCATTACCAGATTCTCCCTGTTTTGGCCCATGATCCGGACGCTGTTAGTGGGGTAGATCAGCTCTCCGTTACGGTACCAGGACAGTTGGTACTCCTCGGAGCCAGTCACACTGCAGGATAGTGACACTTGGCTGCCCACGCTGCCCTTTACCTTCCGTGGGCTCACCGTGATCTTTAGAGGCTCTGCATGTCAGGAGATAAACACGGAAAGCTCAGTGATTTATTTATAGAAGGAAATGACAGTATAAAAAACTGACGAGTACTAAAACCGGTAATGTTTGCAAATTAATTACGTGAATGACAGAAAATTAATCCTGAGGTTTTGTGATAATAATAAACCATTTGTGACATTTTTCAGGAAAATATTGAACTTATTATTGTTATGTTACTTATTATATAGTATCGGAACACTTGGTATTTCATACATTTTAATTAGAATTCAAAAGAATCAACACCTCCAAATCTGAGACCATGGTCCTCTCTCTGAAAATGGTGGATTGTCCCCTCTGGGTCAGAAGAGAGTTATTGCCCAAAGTGGAGGTGTTTAAGTATCTCGGGGTCTTGTTCATGAGTCGGGATAAATTGGAGTGTGGGAATGATAGACAGATTAGGGTGGTGTCTGACTTTTACAGACATTGTATTGGACCATCATGGTAAAGAAGGTGCTGGGCCGGGAGGCGAGCTACTAGTCAATTACATTTCTATCCTCAGCTATGGTCTTGGGTTTTGGGTAATGACTGAAAGAATAAGATCATGGATACAAGCAGCAGAAATGAGATTCCTCTGTTGGTATCTGGGCTCCTGGACACACTGTAAAAACTGTCCCTCTCAAAATAAGCCAAATAATCTGAAATCTAGCCAAATTGTCTTGTATTAAGAAAAACAAAAAAATCTGCCAATCGGGTATGAAAAATTTACTTGGTGAGAATTCTCAAAACTAGCAAAATGTCTAGACAGACAATGAATAATCAAAATTTGCCTTAAAACTAGACAAGATTAAGATGAGCCTGTCTTAAAATAAGGAAAACAATCCTGTTCCTTTGCTTGGATAATTTGAAATACTTTCCCTAGTTTCCCTAGTTCCCTAAAAGTTCCCTAAAAAGCCTTCAGTTAATTCAAAATGCTGCAGCTAGAGTACTAACGGGGACTAGAAGGAGAGAGCATATCTCACCCATATTGGCCTCTCTTCATTGGCTTCCTGTTAACTCTAGAATAGAATTTAAAATTCTTCTTCTTACTTATAAGGTTTTGAATAATCAGGTCCCATCTTATCTTAGGGACCTCGTAGTACCATTTCACCCCAATAGAGCGCTTCGCTCTCAGACTGCAGGCTTACTTGTAGTTCCTAGGGTTTGTAAGAGTAGAATGGGAGGCAGAGCCTTCAGCTTTCAGGCTCCTCTCCTGTGGAACCAGCTCCCAATTCAGATCAGGGAGACAGACACCCTCTCTACTTTTAAGATTAGGCTTAAAACTTTCCTTTTTGCTAAAGCTTATAGTTAGGGCTGGATCAGGTGACCCTGAACCATCCCTTAGTTATGCTGCTATAGACGTAGACTGCTGGGGGGTTCCCACGATGCACTGTTTCTTTCTCTTTTGCTCTGTATGCACCACTCTGCATTTAATCATTAGTGATCGATCTCTGCTCCCCTCCACAGCATGTCTTTTTCCTGGTTCTCTCCCTCAGCCCCAACCAGTCCCAGCAGAAGACTACCCCTCCCTGAGCCTGGTTCTGCTGGAGGTTTCTTCCTGTTAAAAGGGAGTTTTTCCTTCCCACTGTAGCCAAGTGCTTGCTCACAGGGGGTCGTTTTGACCGTTGGGGTTTTACATAATTATTGTATGGCCTTGCCTTACAATATAAGGCACCTTGGGGCAGCTGTTTGTTGTGATTTGGCGCTATATATAAAAAAAAAATTGAATTGAATTGACTTTGTCTTTCCTTGGTACTTGTTAAATAAAGCTTCATATTAGCTCGAAAAACCTATTAAGAAAAAGTAAGATACATTTTCCCAAAAAAGACATTTTTTCTTATGTAATAAAAATGCTTGACAAGATAATTTTTCTATTTTGATAAAAATAAAGTCAAATTTTCTTTAAACAAGTCTTTTTTAAACTTTCTTAGATATCAGTTTTTGCAGTGCACTCCTGGACAGGGTTAAAAGTTTGACTATCCGGGAGCGACTCGGAGTAGAGCAACTACTTCTTTGCATCAAAAGAAGCCAGTTGAGGTACTTCGGCATCTGGTGAAGATGTTCCCTGGTCATCTCTCTCAGGAGCTCTTCCAGGCATGTCCAACCAGGAGGAGGGCCAGAGAAAGACCCAGGACACACTGGAGAGATTATATTTCCCAGATGGCTTGGGAATACCTTGGGATACCCCGAGAGGAGTTACAGGACTTGGCTGAGGAAAGGGAAGTGTGGAAGTAGCTGCTTGCTCCGCTGCCACTGCAATCCAGACAGATAAGTGGCTGAAAGTGACTGAATTAATATATATATATATATATATATATATATATATATATATATATATATATATATTTTTTTTTTTTTTTTTTTTTTTTTTTTCAGCTTTAAATTTGAAAGAATTGCTAACATTCTATTTATCTAAATCTCAGTGGGGCAGCGTGGTTAGTTTGGCAACATATCTGGTTGTTTTTATTGACATACACAGTATCTGAACATGAAACACATGCTTCAGATCGACAACTGAATGGCATGGAGTAAATTATCAGCAGAGGATGCTCGGTGCTTAGATTTTAAAACACGGCTGCAAAATCAGAGGAAAAATATCTGCTTTTTTATGAAACAGATACATGATCGATAAGATCGATAGCCATCACATGTTCAAATACCCAAAAATATTCCTAAAATTCCTAAAAGGAAGGCCAACCACAGCAAGGGTTTTTTATTACCATAGTTATGAGGTCTATTAGAAAAGTATCCGACCTTATTATTTTTTTCAAAAACCATATGGATTTGAATCACGTGTGATTGCGTCAGACAAGCTTGAACCCTCGTGCACATGCGTGAGTTTTTTCATGCCTGTCGGTTGCGTCATTCGCCTGTGAGCAGGCTTTGAGTGAGGTGTGGTCCACAATCGGATAATCACACGAATGAAAAGCAACCGACAGCCGTCTGAAATCCACCTTTAAGCCGTCCTGTGTGACCAACACCGAGGTGGTTTTGTCCTGCGCCATGAGCGGCTGGCGCGTCCCTCCGCTTCTTTTTCCATGAAAAAAACTCCTGTAACGGTGGAATGTTCCGATAAAGTGCTGATGTCCACATCTTCTGCCTTTTTGTGAAAGTCAGACGAGGTCCCGGATCAACAAAGCTTTCACGTTGGAAGTGATCTAGTTGTTCCAGCGGGGTGTCAGCCTGTCGATGAGGGCTGGGAGCGCGCCGTGCTCTCAGCAGTTGTGGGCCGTCCTTAAAGCGGCAGTAACACCCCGTAATCTGTTTAATCCCCATAAAATCGTCCCTGAAAGCCATATTAATTTTTCGAACGGTGTCCACCTGGAGGTCTCTCACAGTTTCTGGAAAACAATTGATGCAGCAAAGCTCCAAATCGTTCAGACATTTATTCGCAATAAAAAATAGACGAGAGGGGTGGACCACACCTCACTCAAAGCCTGCTCACAGGCGAATGACGCAACCGACAGGCGTGAAAAAACTCACGCATGAGCACGAGGGTTCAAGCTTGTCTGATGCAGTCACACGTGATTCAAATCCATATGGTTTTTGAAAAAAATAATAAAGGTGAGTTTAAGTAAGAAAGATGCATCTTCATCACTGTCGCTGTTTGCTGTGGCTTTAAAAAATAATGAAAATGAATTTTCTGGTGAAATGCAGCAGCACATAAAACAGGTTTTATAAAGTGACACTACTGCCCGTTCTGCACTCACCTTTCACCAGCAGCCTGCCAACCACCTCGGCATTGCCGTAGCTGTTCCACACCTCGCACACATATGTCCCCGTGTCGCTGGGTTGACTTCTTTCTATCAGCAGGCCCGTGACGCTCTGTCTGAAACGTGAGTCAGGCTCCAGCGGCCGGTTGTCCTTTAACCAGCGATACTTGGGTGCAGGATGACCAGAGGACTTGCAGGGCAGCTCCACCCGATGAGATGCCATCACCTCACGACGCTCAAAGCTGTCCAGGATATGGGGTGCAGAGTTGGTGGGATCTGCGAGAGGTGAGTTACGATTGGTGCTCAAAGACAAACGTTACAGCCTGGATATGTGTGTGTGTGTGTGTGTGTGTGTGTGGAATGTGATCATTTTCTTAACACAAGTTTGCGCTGTGTGTATTGACTGTGCTAGTAACACATGAGCGCAAGCTAGCAATTTAAGACAGCAACTGCGAGGAGAACCATAATGCAAAATATTTGGACAAATAAAGAATGGGTGGGTAAAGAATGGACAGAACATTGTAGCAAATGTTTCTCTCTGTCTTGCAAAGTAACAAAGTCAAAACACTGTTTGGGAACTTTTAAAACCTGTTTCAGAACATTGATCTAAGTCAGGGGTGGGCAATCATGTGCCATAAAGGGCCGAGACACTGCAGGTTTTCCGTGCAACCAATCGCCTCAGCAGGTGATTTCATTAATGATCAGGTGTCTCAGCAGGTGATTTCATTGACAACCAGGTGTTTATGTTCAGGGCAGAAGCTCATCAGCAACCCACCTGCTGAGGTGATTGGTTACATGGAAAACCTGCAGTGTCTCGGCCCTCGATGCCCACCCCTGATCTAAATAAAAGGAAAACATGCTGAACACTGGCACCTGCTGGACAGTTTGAGAATGCGCATCCTTATCAATTTATACATTTACAGTCAGTGGAGGGTCTGCATGTGCATGAGCATGCATGTTGTTTGTTATGCAAAACAAGATTTTTATTGTTTAAAAACTAGTATAGTAGTAATTGTTTGTCCAACATCAGTTCAAATGTTTAGTTCTCATGTATTTGTATTAAACCATTTCAGTATGGCACGTTCGGTTCGGTACATGGCTGTTCACGGGTGAGTTTGCGTTGCATGTGTTTACATTCAGTGTTGCCAACTTAGCGACTTTCTCGCTAAATCTGGCGACTTTCCAAACCCTCTTGACGACGTATTTTCTCAAAAGTGACTAGCGACAAATCTAATGACTTTTCCTGGAATTACCGGAGACTTTTCTGATGTTTGGCGACTGAAAGTGAAAGTCTCTGTTTTCACCGAGGGACAGCTGGTTTTCCCCTCCTCTGCAGTGCTGCCAGCAGCAGCCTGTAAAGCACTGAGCGGAGGGATATCTACAATCCTCCTCACTCGGACTCACTCAGCCTATTGACCTTGTTTGCTGCGCTGTGATTAAATAGTCCCCAGACTTTGAGAAGCCCTGGCCTTGAGAAGTTATTTTATTTTAATTAGTGATGGCCAATTTTAATGGCAAAATAAATCAACAAACCAAGAATCAAGTTTATTTGTGGTCCTAAATATTTTAAGGTGGTTTTACTCACCTTTTTGCCTCTCCCACAATGTTTATGTTTTCAAAACTTTATTTAAAAAGATATATTAACAAACATTAAATGAACAGTTAATAGAAAGAGATAGAAAATAAAATAAATTGTACAAAAGTAAAGGGATTTTTTTTTTTAACATTAATTGTCTTTAAAAAATCCCTTATATTCTGACAGTTTTTGACAAGTTAATTTTTCTGGCAAAAAATATAAAGGTTGAATAAAATTGGTCAGGCCTTCATGCTAGAACTGTTGTGCTGCACTTTACTTGTGGAAAGGTTTTGTTAAAAGCTGTTTACTAGGAATGTATTTTTTATAATATTTCATACATTTGTCATTTATTTGAGAACATTTTATTTAACTTATTACCAGGCAGCACTTTGCAATTATTTTATCTTCCTGTTTGTATAATGTTACAATAAATTGTTAGTTTAAACAACAAGCAAATTTAGATTTTGCATTTTGTTCCCATACTGTACCGAAAATGAACCGAAGCGTGACCTCAGAACCAAGGTATGTACCAAACCATGATTTTTGTGTATCGTTACATTCCTAACTGTCAGTTATATTTGGTGTGTTTTATACTCCTTAAAGTATAATTTGTGTAAGTATAATTGCCGGTCAAAACTCAATTTGCGACCGTAAAATCCAGCATTAACATCCGTAAATCATCAGACACAACAGGGTTTTTGCCTAAATTAACGACCAGTTAAACAGAGCTTAAAAGAAGCCGTGATCCTGCTCTGGTGCTGCTCTTTACAAGTCAGTGTGGTTATTATGTGAGAATGACATTAATGTCATAAATGACTGCACAGATGGAGCTTTTTAATGATGGCCAATGACCAGTATCAAAGATCACTGTGGTGGCTGTTGTAGGATGACTGATTTAACAAATCTGCAATACTTTCAAATGCCTACATATCATTAAGGACATGTCTATTGTCTGCATGGACTTATGGTTAAACTTTGGCGTGAATACCACAGATGTAAGAGTGCATTCACACTCAAAATGAACGGCACAGGCGTAGGAGATGGGGTCTATTTGGGGGGGGGGGGTGACACCAAATTTGCCAGAATTTCAGAACCCCCCATGACTCTTTAAATTACCATATATTTATATACCCATATTTATATTTATATTGGTGACCAAATAGCGGTTTGATTGTTTACATTAATTGTGAAAATAAGTCTGACATTTTAGGTCATTCTATTCTGTATTCAGAGTCTTCATGGCCCATGCCTGAATTTCCCAGCCCATCTGCCCGAATTTGAGCATTTTGCCGAGCCCAGGGGGGCGGTTGTCCCCCCCGCCCCCGGCCCTCACCTCCTACGTCTATGATGAACGAGATGCATAAAACTCAACCACACTTACACGTGGTTTTATATAACTGCTGTAAAGACATATACGTATGACTATTTTGAGTTTGAACATGCAAACATTTAGTACTGAATCAGTACAGTTTTAAGGATCTGGCCCTTTATGTCTGTATTTTGATCTGTGGATCACATTGGTTAATATTACAATTAACTTGGCCATAAGGGCAAGGGACACAACTGTAAGTTGATTTTTGTCTGTCAGCCCATCCTATATTTGCCCAAAAGTTAACTTCTCAAATGAATAAACAGTTGAGACCCTGCCACACATTTGAGCAGTTTTTGTCACCATCTAGAGGGTGATGTGAGCATTTCAGGACTTCTGTTACATTTCCTACTTGAAACACATAATTAAGCAGAAAAGGTATTTATAAATGTCATAAATGCATGATTTTTGAGCTCCCAGTATTAATGTATAAAATTTTATAAGTTGCTGAGTTTTAGTATGCAGAAGGTTTTGCTGTACAGATGGATGAAAGGAGAACAATTTCTTCTTGACAAGCACAACTTACCATTCTGAAAAACAAAATGTTGACCCCGTCACTCCGTTTTTGCCCTGCATTTTTGTGTGACTTTATATTCTGTTCAAATAATCATGATTTCCTTATTTTGCAATTGCACACCTACTGTATGTATCCTGTATGTATCAGCTGGTTGCACTTGCACGCAAAGATCAATGAAACAAAAAGTGTAAGGCCACCTTACACGTGTCTTGTATTATTTAGAATAATACAGAACTTTTACTGACCTGAGACGATCAGGCGGGCACTATTGCTCTGTCGGGTCTCTCCAGTGTACCGATGGCGTGTCATACACCTGTAGTTGTAAAGCCCGTCTTCCATTTGGACATCCAGGATATATAGGGCTCCCGTTGATGTGATGAGAAACCGTGACACTGAGAACAAATTAAAGATAAATACATTCAGAACCTGTACAAAAATTGAATATGAAACTGTTTTTAAGCATGAAAAGGTCCCTTTGAAACCATTAAAAATACACATTTTAAACATCAAGTAAAGAACAGCCATGAAGTGGCAAAATGTGTAACTTTTGTGTAGGGATGGGTATCGAGAACCGATTCTTTTCTAGAACCGTTAAGCAATGATTCAATCCACCAACATCAATAGCCTTTTTGCTTAACGATTCCCTTATTGGTCCTTCAGAGCAGCCATTATTTTTGAGGGTGTTTATCAGGAAACTATCATTTTTTTTACGCTGAATACAGGCCCTGGGTCTGTAATTAACCACTTCTGTAATGGCTTGACTTTGAAGCTTGAACCAACGAAGAAGTGATTTGATCCACTGCTTTGTTGGTTCTCTTCTTCACTGCTTTTCAGAAGCGGCAAGCCTGCTTCTTAACCCCTCTCATTTATAAATGTCAATCGTGAGTCACTTTTGTGCAGATTAAAGTCACTAACTGGGTCTCTTGTCTTGTTGCAGGCAAGAAACGAGAATTATCCTCTGTTCCGATCACACAACTCCAAACGCTGCGCCGTTCTCTGCCGAGTCAAGTTAGAGTCCGGTTGGAAAATAACTTCAAAGCGAATCGCCATTTTAAACCAAATGACACTGATAGATAATATCTGTACTAATTCTTTATTTTATGTTAGCTATCAAGTATTTGTATTATTTGTTTTGAAGTTCTGAGAAATATGAGTTAAGTTTCACTTCCATCATATGTCCAAGTTTCAGACACAGGGAGAGCTCCCCCTGTTGGTGAGAGCCAGTAACATTAGAAATGTGAGACTAAACCACACCCATTGTTAACACCCACACTGTATAAAAGTGTTGTACAAGCTACTATGTGTACATGGACACTGTCTATGAGGGACACAGGCCTGGTTTTTGTCGTGACCTTTGATAAACTAAAAATAAGGAATACAATGGTTTGGTTCTTGGTAAGGGGCAGCAAATTACATGAAAGAACTGGGTAGGAATAACAACACCTCTTTCCAAACGTTGCAGTACAAACAATAAACTACAATCCACCAAAATGTTTTTTTTCCCTCCCAAAATGAGATGTCCTGTTTTCTTTATGAATTACATTGATGTTGACTTGCAGCAACCGGCTGAGCTCAGCTCAGAGGTATGGAATAGGATTCATGCCGTTAATGTCTGAAAGGAAATGCTTTCAACAAAAACTACAGATTTTGGTTATTTCTATTTATGTCCAGAGATCAAGGATCCAGTGACCAATTTCATATTTATTTACTTTAAGACTCAATAAAATGTTGACATAGAAAACCTGCAAAGCCTACTTTTACTACACAGAAAATTCACAAGAGGTATCAATAAGGGAATGGATAAGGAATCGAATCAATAAGCGGAATTGATAATGGCATCGATATCGATAAAATCTTATCAATACTCATCCCTACTTTTTTGTGACCTGTAAGTGTGACCTTGAAAAAAGACGACTTATTTTGCACAAAGTAGCTTGACTTGACACCAGACGTTCTAAGTGGACTTTGAAAGGTTACAATACATTATGACAGTAATGAAATAAATATGACAAGTACACAGATGGAGAACTGGGTGAATCCTATACAGGCTTCAGAAAAATGTACTTCATGGACTGTGTAGGTCTTTTCTTCAAAGCCTAAAAAACTGATTATAGCACCACCAACAGCCCTGGAGTATTACATGCTTGGACTACTGAAAGACATGTACAGAAAGCGTGCGCTCCACACCCAATACTGTCAACAGAGCTGAAGTTATTGTTTCATATTTCGTAAAGCGGAATCGCTGCCTTACAAGTTGCAAAAGATGTACAAGACAAAGAAAAAAAAGGAGCAAAATCAAATATTTATGTTTCTTAGCAAATATTTGCAAGTCAAGTGAGACGCACATCCCTGTGAGACTGTCGCCACCAAACATCTGCTGCAGCCTATTTAGCTGAGCGCAGCTCTGAGGCGCTCTGACAAGACTGTGTTGTGCAGCAGTGTAACACAGCTCGTTATCATGTAGCTCATCGCTCTCAGATTCATCTCTATCTCTCATGGGGGAAAGTCTCCCTCTCTCTCTCTATCTATTCTCAGACTAAAGCGCAGACAGTCGGGATCACAGAGAGCTTTGATAAGTGCTTTGATAAGGCGCACAGGTTGGATGTGTTAATATCATGCTTATTTTATGCTAATTTGCGTGAACGTGCGGAAGTCGAGACAGGTACTCTGTGTTTATGAGGGGTGATGTGAACTGCAGCAGGTGGATCCTGGCGTATTTCTGGTGCCACTGATGATGAAGAAGCAGGTTTGAGATGGAGCTCAAATGAGAAGGCTACTGGGAAATACTGGCGGGAACATCATGACATAATGTGTTAAATAACATATCTTCTTACAGTACCTTGAACACAGAATAAGACCGTATGTACGTAAAGGCAGTTGCAAGATGTGTGATGAAGTAAAGAAAAACGTTCCAAAGCTGTATTCCGTAATGCTAAAGGCAACATTCCAACAATAAATAAAAAAATGTAACGCAAAGCTAAAATGCCCTGGGTCATATGAGCATGTACCTTTTAACACTGTATGCAGGAGGGTGTGCGTGTACGCAAACATGACTTTTGTAAAGACCGGAAGTTACCTTTGACCGCGTGTGATGTGCGTGCATCCTAACATCAACGAAATGTCTTGTAAATAACTCCAGAGTTGTTATGAGGTTACACAAACAGCATTTTCAGTTTTAGAAGTGCTTATTTCTCCCTAGCTTTTACATAATATATAAGAAATATGTGAGATGTCTTCTAAATCATGCCAGAGGTGTTATGAGGTTACATAAACAGAATTTTTTTTTTTTAGTTTTAGAAGTGTTTATTTCTCGCTAGCTTTTACATAATATATGAGAAACATGTTAGATTCACACAGAAATGCAGCAGTTTGGGAACAGATTCTGTCATGTGTGATGCACGTGCACACTGATGTCCATGAGATGTCTTGTAAATCACTCCAGAGGTGTTATGAGGTTACAAAAACAGTGTTTTCAGTTTTAGAAGTGCTTATTTCTCGCTAGCTTTTACATAATACATGAGAAACATGTTAGATTTACACAGAAACACAGCAGTTTGGGAAAAGATTCCATCATGTGTGATGCATGTGCACACTGACGTCCATGAGATGTCTTGTAAATTACTCCAGAGGTGTTATGAGGTTACACAAACAGCATTTTCAGTTTTAGAAGCATTTATTTCTCACTAGCTTTTACATAATATATAAGAAACATGTTAGATTTACACAGAAATGCAGCGGTTTGGGAACGGATGTGCGATGCGTATGCACGCTGCGTCCGTGAGATGTCTTGTAAATCACTCCAGAGGTGTTATCAGGTTACACAAACAGTGTTTTCAGTTTTAGAAGTGTTTATTTCTCGCGAGCTTTTACATAATATATGACAAAGATGTTAGATTTACACAGAAACGCAGCAGTTTGGGAACAGATTCTGCCCATGTTGATTTAGCAGCCAGAGAGAGACCAGTCAGTGATGTCACATGCCTCTTTACTCTGATTGGCTGTCACCCCCCTCCCAAAAAAAAGGCAGGTCTGAATGATTTATAGCATAAAAATAGAAAACAGAATGTGATCTATTGACCCCTTAAAATAGGTCAAGGTAAGGCACCTTTGAACTTGCCCAAGGTCTGTGTCCCACCAATGCTTCCTGTGAATTTGAAGACCCTGGCAGTAATAGGACTGAACCTGTGCTGAGCACAGACAGATGAACGGATGGACGGACTTAAAGCCTTCGCAATACCCAATGGCCATATTTTGATGGCCTCAGGAAATGAAATAATAAATCCAATACATTAAAATGAGGTTTGGTTATTTCATGTGAGCTATGAATTTTTTGGCAATGTGGAACATTTCTCTGGGCATTATCCAGTACACAGGTGAAATCTAGTGGCTGGAGAAGGCCAAGGACACGCCCATATTTCACTTAGCTCCAGTTGACAGATGGCTGTGCCTTGTTGAATGGAACATTCCATCTTTCACCTCATGAAATATGCTTACCATTGCACATATAAAAAACATTCCTTGTTTATTTTATATAATGCCTAAAACGTTCCTTGTCATTTGATAGTTTATTAATTAATAAACAAGAGAAAAGGGACTTAGATTTTGGTGTGCATCACAGGTCCTTTGAGGTCAAGAGGTTCCAAACAGTCCAACATGAACTTTACATGGCAATCAGTCAGATAGTTCAAAATCAATCCAAAATTGTTTGTGTACAGACTGCAGTCTGCTTTCCTCAGTCTAGCGAAAAATCGTGACAGAAATTTGCAGAGTTATTCATCCGATAGTGGTTCCACTTCAGCTAGAGACATCCTAGTGAATACTGAAAATGCTTCCAGACGGCTTATGGCGTACTGGATTTGTTTTCTTTTGTGTCAAAGAATGAGTACCGTCAATAAGCTCATTCAAATCCTCATGTCACCATGTTTGTTTTTAAACATGGTGACAGACCACCATTTTTTTCACCTTGGGGAGGTGATGGTCTAGTGGTTAAGCACTGGGCTTTAAACCAGAGGCTCCTTGGTTCAAATCCCAGCCTGACTGGAAAATCACTGAAGACCCTTGGGCAAGGTGCTTAATCCGTAGTCGCTCCCGATGTGTAGTGAGCGCGTTGCATGGCAACACCCTGACATCAGTGTTTGAGTATGAATGGGTGAATGTAAAGCGCTTTGAACTTCTGATGCAGCTGGAAAAGTGCTAGATAAATGCAGTACATTTAACATTTAAACGAAGCGTCGTCGCCGAAAACAACAAAATTGCACGATAAATGGAACAAAATGGCAAATGGGATGAAGGATCAATATCATGTGACATACAAATCACCAATCAAATGACAAGGATCTATTTAGGCGTTATATAAAGTCTCATATTGTGCATCTGTATTTGGCAAATGCACTGAGAAATGGAAGTGATAGTGGTTGAATTTACATTAATATTAGATGCTGCAGCTCCAGCTCATGACGGAGCAGACTGCCTGCTGCGGTGCTGCAGGGCTGCAGTGCTGCACTGTACGTGCACGTCATTGACAGGACATTTCTGTACGTGCATGTGCCACTGCAGTCCTCTGGAATCCCTCTGCATATCTTTGTGTCACCGTACATACGTGGTCACACGTGTCTGTGAGTGAGTGTGAATGTGTTTATGCAGCAGCTGCATGAAGGACTGGTCAATAATAATGATTGAAGGCGTTCCACTACACGTTTGCTCGCTGCTTTCTGCTCCACCTGCTGCATGCTAACACAGCCTAAGAGACGACCTCCAGTGTCTGTGAGTGTTGTGTGTGTGTGTGTGTGTGTGTGTGTGTGTGTGTGTGTGTGTATGACGTATGAGGAGGGGTTTGTGTCCACTCCTGAATTTAAGCCTATCATACTACATTAGCAGTTGTCAGAATATGAAAAATAACTCCGCTGTCTGAGAAGTACAGTTAATGATATGTGTTCTGCACACTCACTCTTCCATTTTAGAGAACATGGTGGCCTCTCAGAGACTGCTGTTCCACTTCCACATGAATGATCTGGATGTGTAACTCAATTCTGAGCCCAAATTTGTATTGTGAATACACAGTAAATTTTGCAGAGTAAAATTTATTATGCTGGGATAACATTTGGCCCCAGGCTAAATAGAGTAAAATACACTCTATTATAGAGTGAAATCAGCTCTACCATCTTGTCAAATCAAGTGTTTCTACAACCCCAATTCCAATGAAGTTGGGACATTGTGTAAAATGTAAATAAAAACAGAATGCAATGATTTGCAAATCTGCTTCAACCTATATTCAATTGAATACACCACAAACTGATAAACTTTATTGTTTTTGTGCAAATATTTGCTCATTTTGAAATGGATGCCTGCAACACATTTCAAAAAAGCTGGGACAGTGGTATGTTTACCACTGTGTTACATCACCTTTCCTTCTAACAGCACTCAATAAGCGTTTGGAAACTGAGGACACTAATTGTGAGTGTCATGATTGGGTATAAAAGGAGCATCCCCAAAAGGTTCAGCCCTTCACAAGCAAAGATGGGGCGAGGATCACCACTTTGTGAACAACTGCGTGAAAAAATAGTCCAACAGTTTAACAACCATGTTTCTCAACGTTCAATTGCAAGGAATTTAGGGATTCCATCATCTATAGTCCATAATATAATCAGAAGATTCAGAGAATCTGGAGACGTTTTTACACGTAAGAGGCAAGCCCGAAAACCAACATTGATTGCCCGTGACCTTCAATCCCTCAGGCGGCACTGCATTAAAAACTGACATCATTGTGTAAAGGATCTTACCGCGTGGGCTCAGGAACACTTCAGAAAACCATTGTCCGTTAACACAGTTCGTCGCTACATCTACAAGTGCAAGTTAAAACTCTACCATGCAAAGCGAAAACCATACATCAACAACATCCAGAAATGCCTTTTGAACATTAAATATCTTGTCTTTGTGGTGTATTCAGTTGAATATAGGTTAAAGAAGATTTTCAAATCGTATTCTGTTTTTATTTACATTTTACACAACGTCCCAACTTCATTGGAATTGGGGTTGTACAACAGTTGAGTTGATTTAGCACTGTGATAGAGTATATTTAACTCTATTTGGACTGGGACCAAATGTTATTTACTGTGTATCTGGATTTTGGTCATGACTTGATCTAATGCAAGATTTTGTTCAGGCCAGTTTAGTTCAGCAAGTACTTGAACATGGACTTTGGAGAGAATTAAACACATGAACTGTTTCTGTTATATTTTAACAATCAGAAATTACTTGCAGCCAGTCTTCTCTGTGGAAGACAGAGCTGGTCCTAGTTCGCACTTGGGTGGGAGACCTGTTCGGAAGATCACAGGCTGTGTGATTTTCTTCAGGTAAAACTAGAGATGCGTCAGGAAGGGCATCTAGTGTAAAACGTTTGGCAAATATCAATACAGATCTGTGCTAGGATCTGCAGTGGAGACCCCAGACAAATAGGGGGCGGCCACAAACAACAAAATACATTTTTGTAATTCCCTGTATCTGTGATACAAGTAACACGTGCTAGTGCACATAAAGCCCTTGTGATGACTGCAACCTTTTTTCACTTGTGCAAGAATTTTTTTGGATCGCGCAGAGTTTCAGCTTAATCGCGCGTCCTGCATTGTGTAGTATACATGGAGTAACGAGCTGTGTTTAAGCTGTTGTGAGGGTTCCGCGCTACAAGCGTCTCTCACACTGTGCATGTGAAAACACGGGAGAGAGCATAAACAGTGATAATCTCTTTTGGAGAGCAGCTTCTGTTTGTTTTTTCCCCATTTTTCTTCAACTCATTTAAAGTCTTGTATTTTTTTTTTGTTAAAACTCTGATGTCTCCCACCGAGAGTTTTTGTAAAAATAAGAAATGTAAATAAAGTTTGAAAAAAAAAGAAAAAGAAAAAAAGCTTCTGTTTATGTTTTGCTTCCGGAAACACGAGTCTGACGTATGATTTTGAACATACAATGTGAACAGTCAGATGGCATCAGAGCATCGGGCCGTATAGTGTGAGAACATTAATCGTGCACTCTGGACTTTTACACCATGTGGTTTTGTCGCATAGTTTGAGCTGGAGTCAAGTACAACAATTAAAAATATCGTACAGTGTCTGCCCAGCTTTACACAGGGACAGAGTCCGTTCTCAAACACCGCACAGAGCACCCCATGATCACACAATGGCTGGAGAATATTCGGGGCTGTGTGCCAAGATTTTTACATTGGGATATATACGCATGTCACTACTTTTATCTCTCCATGATTTATTTTATTTTTTACACTCAGCCTAGTGCTGCTGACACACTGATTTCCCAAGTCCGACACCAGCCTGAACGTAGCAGGGGCCTCGCCCCCTCAACACTCAACAGCTTATGAATAAAGTTCATTTTATAAAGCACTCTATAACAGAAAGCACAAAATGAGTTTCTTGTCAGCTGTTGTCCACCAAGTTTGTCAGAAAGTCTTGTGCATGCTCAAAACTTTGAGCGGAGATCAGGTGGAGTGCTTTGTATTCTTTTCTGGGATTCTCAAAGCTCTCCCCTGCCCCCCCCCCCTCTTTCTTTCAGCAAGGAGCTACAGCATATAAAGCGAGAAAATCCTTCTGCTGTGCAGATCTCCGTGGAAATGTGACATCATCTGTTGCATACCAACTCCATGGGAGACAACACTGCACAAGGGCCGCTTGCACACTTTAACGCTGCCGTCCTGTGCAATGGGGGCTTAAGAAGACCACAAAGGAGACCACAGTCTTGTTTGGGGTGGGTGCTAAAGGTGTAAAATATGACGCATATGACATAATTTCACTACTTCCCTGGGACCAACTACGGCATTTTCAATGAGTTTGTGGGCAAGTTGCATGCAAACAAAGTGAAAATGCAAAGAAAAAGTGACGATGGAAAGTGGACATGTGTTGCAGTTGCAGTTTATCATCCGGAGCGCAAACGTGTTGAGGCGGTTTTGCAGGAGAGAGTACGGAGCTACTCTGGTTAGCTATGTAGGCTAACACTTACTGACACAATGTCTCCCACTCGCTTCCTCGTTTCTTCTCCACTGGGAACCGCAAAAATTACTTTTCACGATTGCTTCAGTGATTGCAGCGGAAAACAAAACAGTACACCATTTACCCGTGTGAAGTTATGCTGTGTATATATTAAACGGTAAATGGTCAAATCCCACGATATCATGGAGGGTTCAAATGAGACTGTGGTCTCCTAAAGAGGCACTATTTAACATACCTTGTGATTCTTCCTTTTGATATGGAACCTGGAACAATACTTTGAAACATGGGTGTTGCAAAGGTTTCGAAATGTTCCAGAGTAGAGTTCTGAGTTTGCATCACTAATTTGCTGTTGTGACTAAGTTATGGCACCATATTCTATCCATTCTGTAAATTTGGTTTTAACTTCCCACTATGTTGTATATATATTTTTTTTCCTGTATTTGCTCAAGCAGTGGGCAACATGTTTCTCTCTGTGCTCAGCACAAACATGTCCCATGCAAAGGTCAGGTCAGGTCTGGAAGCTTCTATACCACACCGAGGCTCCTTAATGGAAACCACACAGGCAGACAACAGTCTACACCCAATGCTCAAAAGTAACCATCTATCTTCTGCAGTCAAGAGAAACATGGCCATTCGCTTGACCTGCTGCTGGGGTCCTCAACATCAAGGAATCTGCATAATGATACGAAAAGAAATGCATAGTGTGCCCAAAATGTTGTGGCTGACCATCCAAGGGATACATTTTTGTCTCCCTAAGGAGCCATTTGTTGAAGGTGACCTCATTCTAGTGGTACCCAACTACTACCAAAGACACATGTCAAGGATGACCATGTAATGGCAGCAGCCAAACTATAGGCAAGTTCAACCGCAGCTGTTTTTGTATATACGAGGTCTGTTAGAAAAGTATCCGACCTTTTTATTTTTTTCAAAAACCAGATGGATTTGAATCACGTGTGATTGCATCAGCCAAGCTTGAACCTTTGTGCGCATGTGTGAGTTTTTTCACGCCTGTCGGTTGCGTCATTCGCCTGTGAGCAGGCTTTGTGTGAGCAGTGGTCCACCCCTCTCGTCTGATTTTTATTGCGAATAAATGTCTGAACGATTTGGAGCTTTGCTGCATCAATTTTTTCCAGAAACTGTGAGAGACCTCCAGGTGGTAACCATTCGGAAAATTCAAATGGCTTTGAGGGACGATTTTATGGGGATTACCCAGATTAAGGAGAGCTCCAGCCGGTTTAAAGACCGCCCACAGCTGCTCAGAGTGCGCCGCGCTCCGAGCGCCGATCGACAGAATGAAACCCCGCTGAAACAACCAGATCATTTCCAACGTGAAGGCTTTGTTGATCCGAGACGTCGTCTGACTTACACAAAAATGGCAGGAGACGTGAACATCAGTACTTTTTCGGCACATTCCACTGTTACAGGAGTTTTTTTCATGGAAAGAAAAGCGGACGGATGCGCCACCGTGCCGCTCATGGCGCGGCACAAAACCACCTCCGTGTTTGTCTCACAGGACGGCTTTGAGATGGCTTTCAGATGGCTGTTGGTGAGTTTTCAGTCGTGTGACTAACCGAGAAATTGTGGATGAGCCTGGACATGCCAGAACATGTCCTGTGAGGCTTCATCACGGCGTTGCTTTGCGCCATGCGGCACCGCCGTGATGCGCGGAATTCTTCCGCTCCTCTTTCCATGACAAAAACTCCTGTAACAATGGAATGTGCCGTTCATTTCCAAACTGGACACTGTATTTTATGTGGGACGTCCTCTGACTAGCACAGGAATTGCGGAAGACGTGGACATCAGCACTTTTTCGGCCCATTGAGACAGACGTGTGGAGGAAATCCGCACCTCGTACAGTGCCCTCCAAAATTATTTGACCCCTTGGTATTTCACCCATTTTTATATGTTTATACCATTTCAGATACAAAAAGTAAATCAAGCTTTTCACCATAAAGATTTCACCTAAAATTATCTTTCTTAAACTCAAACTGAAAGTAAATCTCTACAACTTGATACAAGTTAATTAAAAATATAAAAGCCAAGATGATGGGTTGCATAAGTAATCAGGCCCTTTGGTATAATACTTGTAATCAGTTTAATTGCCAGTTTTCTTTAGACAAGTCAGGGGATGGATACATGAACATTTCCAAGTCAATGAATATGTCTTGGACTTTATTTACATCAATTATGAAGACATACAAACAGTATGACACTCTATTGTAAATCTGTGTGGAGTAGACAAAACTGAGTGACAAGAAGTGTGCAAGAAGGAGATGAGTGAGGAAAGCCACCAAGACACCCAGAAGTTGTTACAGGCTTCTGTGGCTGTGATTGGAGAAATTGTGCATAGTGCATGTTTTGCATTTTGTATCCCGTTATACTTTTCTTTCACTAAAACATCAATAGGCTGGCATCTCATATGGACTTTCTGGCAAATTATAGCTGAACTTTCAGGTCTTCTTTTTAATAAAATCCTTCTCTATACCACTTCAGCTTCAGTGGCTTCAGTTAATCCACAAATAAACCAGACTGAGTCTGCAAGCAGAATATGTGTTCACTGAAACTGGGAGGCTTTGCAGTTAAGATAAATTGCTTGCAAGAGAAAAAAGCAAAACCAACAAAATCCTGATTTGTGTCTGTAATGCAGTTCTTTAACAGCCAAGGCTGTGACACATTTTACACAGGTGTTGCTTTGTCTTGCATTTTCAAACATGATTAACATGAAGCTCATTACATTTTCCACATTTCTGTTTGTTTATGAGCAAATAACTGGAGCTTTTTACACTCTGTATGGTCATTGCCACATAAATGTGCTGTTATTGCAAGGTGTAGAGGCAATGAAAGGAAACTTTTACACCACATCATTTCATAAAAGAAAAAGTATTCTTGAAAAGAGTGGATCTATCTGAAGGCATCTGGGACGAGTCACTTTAACAAGATTCTGTGACTGACAGAATGACAGACACTGATCACGTAGCTCCCATGATGCTTTGCGGTGGAAGCAAACAAAGAGTATTTGGTAACCTTGGTGAGATGCAAGGAAATCAAACATTAGACCACTATGGAATCAAATCTGTGCCATCAGAGTTTGAATTTGAATTTTTAAGGTTTGAATGGTTTTTAGCATCAAAATCAGAGTTTGAAGTTGAATTTCTAAGGTTGACTTTGTTTAGCATCAAAATATTCAGCCTCAAAAACTTCAACCTAAAACAATTCAACCTCAAAAAAATTTTCAACCTCAAAAAAATTCAACCTCAAATAATTCTCCCTCAAAAGCAGGGAGAAACAATCGATCCCTGTCTCAGTTATCCAACCTCACAGATTTACTTCCATAAAGGATTGAGACAGGGATTGGTTGCTTCTCCCTGCTTTTCTATTTTTTTGAGGTTGATTTTTCTTTTTAGGTTGAATTTTTTAGGCTGAATTTTTAGAGGTTGATTGTTTGGGGGGGGGGGTGAATTTTTTTTTTTAGGTTGAATTTTTTTTTTTTTTTTTTTTTTTTTTTGGTTGAAGTGTTTGAGGCTGAATATTTTGATGCTAAACAAATTCAACCTTAGAAATTCAACTTCAAACTCTGATTTTGATGCAAAAAAAAATTTCAACCATAAAAATTCAAATTCAAACTCTGATGGCACAGATTTACTTCCATAGACCACTCCCCCACCACAAAGTCACAGGAGATGGTCCTCTGCGATTGGCTCATTTTGATGTTGCCACCATCCATACTTACAAGCTCCTGAACAGTTGACCATAAGACAATTGAAACTTTTCGAGTTACTCTCCAGGCAAAAAGCCTCCATACTGGACCCTTGTTTAATAACCCTGTGTCTTTTCCCGTGGCGTGACTTTGGTTTGTGTCCTTCCAGCTGAATCAAGTAAAGGACACATCGTGGCTTCACAGAGTCTCTGAATTACACTTCCTGGGAAACCATCCAGATGGGTTCCCTCATTTCAAAGTTTTAAAAATGAAACATGAATTTGGAAGATGTTGAGAAGTGGCTGAGTAAAAGAGAGAGAGAAAGAGTGAAAATAAAAGATGAAGAGGGAAAGAGCACCTCTGGGATACAACCACCCTGTCATCTAAAACGACGTACAAATTAGCTTACAGCTACATGCTCCCATCAGACAGAGAAAAAAGACACGGCTGTCGTATGCTAATTCATACAACCGCGAGGCCGAGCAATTATCAAAAAGTCAGCCCTCATTCTCTGACAGATCCTGTATCTCTGTCTGTCTGTCTTCCCGCCTGTCAAATGTGTTTCAGCAGATATTGAAAAACTAAATACAAGGTATCTTATAAAACTAACCGGCAGTTTTATAAAAAAAAAAAAAAAAAACTATATGGATTTGATTGACATGCGATTACACCAATCATGCTTGAACCCTCGTGCGCATGCGTGAGTTTTCACGTGTGTCGGTGACGTCATTTCCCTGTGGGCAGGCCTTGAGTGAGTTGTGGTCCCGCCCTCTCGGCTGAATTCCTTTGTTTCACACGCTGCTCGAGACGGCGCGCGTTGCTTTATCAAACTTTTTTCTGGACCTGTGAGGAATATCCGAGTGGACATTATTCCAGAAATTAAGATGGTTTTCGGTGAAAAGTTTAACGGCTGATGAGAGATTATGGGGTGTTTCTGTCGGTGTAAGGACTTCCCACGGAGCGGGATGTCCTGCAGCGCTTCCAGGCGCCGTCGTCGGCCTGTTTCAAGCTGAAATCATCCTAATTTAAGGCTTAATTCACCCAGGACATCGTGAGAGAACAGAGAAGATTCAGAAGAGGCCGGCATGAGGAGTTTATGCGGACATTCCACTGTTTAAGGACATTTTGTAATGAAAGACGTGCACGCAAATTCGCCGAGTCGTTTCCGTGACGACTCGGTGAATCTGTGTGCGCCGCGACAGGAAAAACACCTCCGTGTTGAAAACCATTTGTAAAATTCAGGCGGCTTTTGATGGCTTTCAACAAGTGAGTAACTGAGAAATTGTTTAACAGCTTGGGCATGTTCCAACTTGCCCCTTAAGGTTTCCGACGGAGGTGTTTTTCCTGTCGCGACCCCCCGCGGTCGGTCGGGTCTTTCATTACAAAATGTCCGTTAACAATGGAATGTCCGAATAAACTCCTCATGCCGACTTCTTCTGAAAGTTCTCTGTTCTCTGACGACTTACTGGGTCAACAGAGCCTGAAATGTGGAAGTTTTCAACTTGAAACGGCGAGACGCTGCCGCCTCGAAGCGCAGATTGCCGTCAGGTGCCGTGGGCCGTCCTTAAAGCGACACTACCAGACCAAAATCTCTCATCAGCCGTTAAAATTTTTACCGAAAACCAGCTGAATTTATCGAATGATGTCCACTCAGTTGTGCCTTACAGTTTTGAAAAAATTTTGATCAAACAAAGCAGCAGTCTCTGAGCCATTCCTAAACAATGAAAAAATCGATGAGAGGGTGGGCGACTCCTCACTCAAAGACTGCCCACAGGTGAATGACGTAACCAACAGGCGTGAAAAAACTCTCGTATGCCCACGAGGGTTCAAGCATGTCTGATGTAATTACACGTGATTCAAATCCATATGGTTTTTGAAAAAAATAATAAGGTCGGATACTTTTCTAATAGACTTCGTACATCACGTAGAACAATGTGCAAAGTGCATCAACTAAATAAAGTGAAATTACTCATGACATACAGTATGTACCACTGCCACATGTGCAAATCATTATTTTATTTCTTTTATGGAACATTTTCCTTCTGCAGCTCTATTCAAATACCACTGATATCAGAAAACTAACAACCCTGCATTTCACACATGCAGAATACATCTCAGTGAGATAAAAGAAATTCAAACAATTCACATGAAAATGTATTTCAAATGAAATAAAAAGGAAAATATGCAAGAAAGGAAAAACAAATAAAGACTGAACAAGAAAATGGGGCAGACAAACAGACAGACAGATTCTCCAAATCCGGTTTCCATGGTTAGTAAACTGGCAGGATCTCGAAACATGATTTCCTTAATTTGACAGAAGATATATATATATATATATATATATATATATATATATATATATATACAGTAGTGTTCAGAATAATAGTAGTGCTATGTGACTAAAAAGATTAATCAAGGTTTTGAGTATATTTCTTATTGTTACATGGGAAACAAGGTACCAGTAGATTCAGTAGATTCTCACAAATCCAACAAGACCAAGCATTCATGATATGCACACTCTTAAGGCTATGAAATTGGGCTATTAGTAAAAAAAAAGTAGAAAAGGGGGTGTTCACAATAATAGTAGCATCTGCTGTTGACGCTACAAACTCAAAACTGTTATGTTCAAACTGCTTTTTTAGCAATCCTGTGAATCACTAAACTAGTATTTAGTTGTATAACCACAGTTTTTCATGATTTCTTCACATCTGCGAGGCATGGAGTCAACCAACTTGTGGCACCTTTCAGCTGTTATTCCACTCCAAGATTCTTTAACAACATTCCACAATTCATTCACATTTCTTGGTTTTGCTTCAGAAACAGCTTTTTTGCTATCATCCCACAAGTTCTCAATTGGATTTAGGTCCGGGGATTGGGCAGGCCACTCCAAAACATTAATTTTGTTGGTTTGGAACCAAGATTTTGCTCGTTTACTAGTGTGCTTGGGGTCATTGTCTTGTTGAAACACCCATTTCAAGGGCATGTCCTCTTCTTCAAGTATTTTGACATATCAAAACTGATCCATGATACCTGGTATGCGATATATAGGCCCAACACCATAGTAGGAGAAACATGCCCATATCATGATGCTTGCACCACCATGCTTCACTGTCTTCACTGTGAACTGTGGCTTGAATTCAGAGTTTGGGGGTTGTCTCACAAACTGTCTCCGGCCCTTAAACCCAAAAAGAACAAATTTACTCTCATCAGTCCACAAAATATTCCTTCATTTCTTTTTAGGCCAGTTGATGTGTTCTTTGGCAAATTGTAACCTCTTCTGCACATGTCTTTTATTTAACGGAGGGACTTTGCGGGGGATTCTTGCACATAAATTAGCTTCACACAGGCATCTTCTAACTGTCACAGCACTTACAGGTAACTCCAGACTGTCTTTGATCATCCTGGAGCTGATCAATGGGTGAGCCTTTGCCATTCTGGTTATTCTTCTATCCATTTTGATGGTTGTTTTCCATTTTTTTTCCCCACGCATCTCTGTTTTTTTTTCTGTTTTTTTTTTTTTGTCCATTTTAAAGCAGTGGAGATCATTGTAGATGAACAGCCTATAATTTTTTGCACCTGCATATACGTTTCCCCTCTCCAATCAACTTTTTAATCAAACTACGCTGTTCTTCTGAACAATGTCTTGAACGTCCCATTTTCCTCAGGCTTTCAAAGAGAAAAGCATGTTCAACAGGTGCTGGCTTCATCCTTAAATAGGGGACACCTGATTCACACCTGTTTGATCCACAAAATTGATGAACACCCCCTTTTCTACTTTTTTTTTTACTAATAGCCCAATTTCATAGCCTTAAGAGTGTGCATATCATGAATGCTTGGTCTTGTTGGATTTGTGAGAATCTACTGAATCTACTGGTACCTTGTTTCCCATGTAACAATAAGAAATATACTCAAAACCTTGATTAATCTTTTTAGTCACATAGCACTACTATTCTGAACACTACTTTAGAAAACATGGTGGGATTTCTATTTGGTCCATAAATATTAGAACTCAATTTTCACCTCCTCACTTTCCCCCATCAAAATGTGTTTGTTGGGTTAATCTGTAATTTTGGCTGATTGGTGATAAATAACTGATTGAAAGGTGTTATAACGACAACAACAAGTGTTGTTGTTGTGAGTGAGGGTGTTGGTGGTGTTACTACACACTGTATAAACATTTAAAACTTCTACATGAGTTTGACGCACAGTATATGACTCAGTTATGATCACTTCAATTTGCAGATGTACCTGAAATGGCACAGATTGATCAATAATATTTCCTCTTTTCCTCCACCTTGAACATGTGCACTGTTCTGATTCAGAAGACATTTGGATCACCTGAAGGATCAACAATGGCGTGGTCACTGCTTAAAGAAAAGCAATTGTGTCAGCGAAACAGTGCAGGAGATGCTTCCTCATCACTCTGCTGCTACCCCCCACACTGTGCGAGTGTCCATCCATCCATCCATTTTCTTCCGCTTTATCCGGAGTTGGGTCGTGGGGGCAGCAGCTCAAGCAAAGCCGCCCAGACCTCCCGATCCACACACACCTCCCCCAGCTCCTCCGGGGGAACCCCAAGGTTTTCCCAAGCCAGCCGAGAGATGTAGTCCCTCCAGCGTGTCCTGGGTCTTCCCCGGGGCCTCCTCCCAGTGGGACGTGCCTGGAACACCTCTCCAGCGAGGCGTCCAGGGGGCATCCGGAAAAGATGCCCGAGCCACCTCAACTGACTCCTTTCGATGTGGAGGAGCAGCGGCTCATGGCCATGGATTTGGAGGTGCTGATTTTCATCCCGGACGCTTCACACTCGGCTGCAAACCGCCCCAGTGCACGCTGAAGGTCCTGATTTGACGAAGCCAACAGAACCACATCGTCCGCAAACAGCAGAGACGAGATTCTGTGGTTCCCAAACCAGACCCCCTCTACACCCTGGCTGTTCAATAATGAACAGAACCGGTCACAAAGAGCAGCCCTGGTGGAGGCCAACGTGCACTGGAAACAGGTTTGACTTACTACCGGCAATGTGAACCAAGCTCCTGCTGCGGTCGTACAGGGACCGGATAGCCATTAGCAAAGGACCCCAGACCCCGTACTCCCGGAGCACTCCCCACAGGGTGCCCCGAGGGACATGGTCGAACGCCTTCTCCAGATCCACAAACCACATGTGGACTGGTTGGGCAAACTCCCATGAACCCTCGAGCACCCGATGGAGCGTGTAGAACTGGTCCAGTGTGCCACGACCAGGACGAAAACCATACTGCTCCTCCTGAATCCGAGGTTCGACCATCGGTCAAATTCTCCTCTCCAGTACTCTGGAATAGACCTTACCGGGGAGGCTGAGGGGTGTGATCCCCCTATAGTTGGAACACACCCTCCGGTCCCCCTTCTTAAACAGAGGGACCACCACCCCGGTCTGCCAATCCAGAGGCACTGTCCCGGATCGCCACGCGATGTTGCAGAGGTGTGTCACCCAAGACAGCCCCACAACATCCAGAGACTTAAGGTACTCAGGACGGATTTCATTCACCCCAAGAGCCTTGCCACTGAGGAGCTTTCTAACCACCTCGGTGACTTCGGCCTGGGTAATGGATGAGTCCGCCTCCGAGTCCCCAGTCTCTGCTTCTTCTTCGGAAGACGTGACGATGGGATTGAGGAGATCCTCGAAGTACTCCTTCCACCGCCCGACAACATACCCAGTCAGGGTCAACAGCTCCACACCCGCACCGTAAACAGTGCTGGTGGAGAGCTGCTTCCGCCTCCTGAGGCGTCGGACGGTTTGCCAGAATCTCTTCGAGGCCGACCGATAGTCCTCCTCCATAGCCTCCCTGAACTCCTCCCAGACCCGAGTTTTTGCCTCTGCAACCGCACGGGCTGCGGCACGGTTGGCCTGCCGGTACCTGTCAGCTGCCTCTGAGGTCCCACCTACCAACAAAGATAAGTAGGACTCCTTCTTCAGCTTGCTTCAAGCTGAAGAAGGAGTCCTACTGTGGGAGTGTCTTCGTGTGTATTAGTGAGGTGAGCGTGGCCCCGAGAGGCAGCAGGGGCCCACACTGTCACAGTCGCCTTGGCTACCCAAAGTCACACATCTTAGCAGAGAGAATGAACAGTGTTGGAAATTACACACAGCAACAATAAAAAACAGCCTTCTACAATAATATAAATGAAAAAATAAATTAAATTATGAGTGCATACAGTTTTAGTGGATTATTAAACTTCTGATGTTTGTGAACTCCATAATTATCATGCTTTCATCTTACATGCCATGAAATCTTTTTGGAAATGCCAGTACATAAAGAGATACAAGTTCTCACAACTCAAAGCAACAGCTGGAGATAGTAAAAGATGTTTCAATGAGGTTGTGTGTGAGGCCACTTCTGTACTGTTTGTTCTTGACAAACCAGTGGCCGGCTAACGTTTGGTAGTTTACTCATTTTAATGTGACCTTCAGCAGTTGGGGCTTCCAAGGAAGAAGCAATCAATCCAAAATTTACATAAAAAACCCATGCTCATCCTTTGTCCTGAACATCGACTGTAAACTTCAGTCCAGTTGTTTTATATGAAATTTAGATTAATGGCGTTCTCGTGAGTTGAAGACATTTTATCTCATGGTGATGAAGTGCTCTCTTCAAGGTGAATATAATATAATATGATGCCTCCAACTCCACCACATGTGATCCTGTTGTTCTACTGGACCATTAAAACTAATGTTTTGGGTATTAATTTGAGCCTCTGTCCTCAATCCTCAAACTCTATATGGTCCCAGACTTCTTATATTTTTGTATAACCGATATACAGCAAAACTCGCACATAATGGATTCAGGTGGCCCAGCAAATTTTTTCCATTATAATCGAAATCTGTTATATGTATAAAATGGACAAAATCAAACAAAATAAAATGGACTGTAACTAATCTGTTACATACATATAATGGATTAGTTACAGTCAGGAAGTGGTGAACGATCTACGGGGAATCCCCAGCACCAATTAGGCTTAAGCCATGGTCCCACCCAATAACAAAGCCATGAATAATGAGCCACGTATGGCCCGTGAAGGGGCCCGACTCCCATTTGTCATTCTATAATTCACACTCTGAATTAATGTTTGCAATGCACAAATTATTAAAAGAGATTTGTGCTTTTCTTTAATTAAAGACCAAGATATATAATTTATAAATTCTCTGTGCATGTGTCTCTGCAGTTCTCTGGAATCTGGAGTCTTTGTCTCACCATACATACGTGCTCACATGTGCCTGTGAAAAATATACAATTCATAAATCCTTATTTCATTAAAAACTGCAATAGTTGTATCAAGCAGAGTCTTTCAGTAATGGCCATCTGAAGCCATAATACTGCCATATGCAGCACCACATTGTTCTAGACTATGAAAATGTCACTCGGTGAGTGGCGCCAGAATTGGCAGTGTGGACTGTGAGTAATAATGAGTGTATAATGAGCCCAGAAGGATCTGTGTTCTAATTAGGCCTGGTCAGAGTTATTGGCACAGTGAGCTTCATCAGGCTGCCATAAGCATCTCTGTGAAGAGGGGATCCCACCAATTTACAGAGGCGCTAATAAAAATCATTTGTCATTCTTACACAATGTGCACTGACAGCGGCAGAGGTTGTCATGGCAACACACTGGGCACCATTGGCTTACAAAGCAATATTCCCAGTACTGTAAATAGTGGGAAGGTAGACACCTACACTGTACTGTCAGGTCTAATGCTTCAAACCTTAAATACTATTGTAGGGCAGCATTTATGCAGTCGAACCTTTAAAGCCACAGTGTGTAGAATTTAGTGGTGTTTATTCACAGAAATGGAAAATAGCGTTAATAACCAATAAGTGTATAATGACCTGAAACAACAAGTCTATGTGTTTTCATAAGCTTAGAATGAGTCCTTTGTGTCTACATGGGAGTGGGCTCCCTGATGGAGGCTGCCATATTGCAACCACCATGTTGATGCAGTAAAGGGACATACTTTGTTCACCTTTCCCATTTTGGAACACAGCTGGAAAACTGAAGAAAAACAAAGAAGAATCAGTGGCTGCTCCCTGTGTACTACAACTATAAATATTATTAAACAGAAATTGTCAATTAAATGTTAAGAACAATGGGTGGTGGATATTTGGTAACCCCCCCCCCCCCCCCAAAAAAAAAAACAAAAAAACAACAAAAAAAAAACCAATAAAAAAAGCCCAAGTTAAGAAATTATGTTCAGTTTAAAGAGGAGTATGGCACCAAACCATATGTTGCATCCAACTTTAAGTAGGGTAAAAGATCCCTTTGTGCCCAATCGAGAGCTGGCATATTGCCTCAGGCAGCTGAGGTGGGTAGGTATCAAGTGATACCAAAAGATCAGCGTTTGTGTACTTTATGTGATTTAGGAAATGTGGCGGATGAGTTACATTTTGTTTTTCATTGTCCATTGTATACCAGTCTAAGAAATGTTTTATTTGGAAAAAAGTACAAACCAGGAATCCTGATTTGTTTTGGTTGTCCAGATTTAATATCCTAAGTTGGCTGTTTGATGAAGAAGTATTTGCTTGGGGTAAATTTTTGGAGAACACGTGGCAGCTGTACCTGCATGTATGAATAGATGTATGTATTTATTTATTTTTGTTGGGAGTGTCTTATAAGCCCATCGGGGCTGGGCATTATTGCATGCAAGACACTTAAATAAAAATCAATCAATCAATCAATCAATCAATCAATCAATCTACACTCAACAAAAATATAAACGCAACACTTTTGGTTTTGCTCCCATTTTGTATGAGATGAACTCAAAGATCTAAAACTTTTTCCACATACACAATATCACCTTCTTCTTCTTTGTCTTTCGGCTGTTCCCGTTAGGGGTCACCACAGCAGATCAATCGTTTCCATCTCACCCTGTCCTCTGTATCTTCCTCTGTCACACCAACCACCTGCATGTCCTCTCTCAGCACATCCATGAACCTCCTCTTTGGTCTCCCTCTTCTCCTCCTGCCTGGTGGCTCCATCCTTAGCATCCTTCTCCCTATATACCCTGTGTCCCTCCTCTGCACATGTCCAAACCATCTCAATCTCGCCTCTCTGACTTTGTCTCCAAACCGTCCCACCTGAGCTGTCCCTCTGATATGTTCATTCCTAATCTTGTCCATTCTTGTCACTCCCAAAGAGAATCTCAACATCTTCAGCTCTGCCACCTCCAGCTCTGCCTCCTGTCTTTTTGTTAGTGCCACTGTCTCTAAACCATACAACATAGCTGGTCTCACTACTGTTTTGTAAACTGTTTTTTCCCCTTCACTCTTGCTGATATTCTTCGGTCACAAATCACTCCTGCCACCTTTCTCCACCCACTCCACCCTGCCTGCACTCTCTTCTTCACCTCTCTACCACACTCTCCATTACTTTGAACAATTGACCCCAAATATTTAAACTCATCTACTTTCACCACTTCTACTCCTTGTAACTGCACTATTCCACTGGGCTCCCTCTCATTCACACACATGTACTCAGTCTTGCTTCTACTGACTTTCATTCCCCTTCTCTCCAAAGCATATCCTCCAGACTAGACTCAACTTGCTCTCTACTCTCACTACAGATCACAATGTCATCTGCAAACATCATAGTCCATGGGGACTCCTGTCTGATCTCATCTGTCAACCTGTCCATCACCACTGCAAACAAGAAAGGACTCAGAGCTGATCCTTGGTGTAATCCCACCTCCACCTTGAATGAGTCTGTCATTCCGACTGCGCATCTCACCGCTGTCACACTATTCTTGTACATGTCCTGCACTACCCTAACATACTTCTCTGCCACTCCAGACTTCCTCATACAATACCACAACTCTTCTCTTGGCACCCTATCATAAGCTTTTTCTAAGTCCACAAACACACAATGTAACTGTTTCTGTCCTTCTCTGTACTTTTCCAACAGTATTCTCAGAGCAAACATTGCATCTGTAGTGCTCTTTCTCGGCATGAAACCATATTGCTGCTCACAGATCTTCACCTGTTTTCTAAGCCTAGCTTCTACTACTCTTTCCCATAACTTCAGGCTGTGGCTGATCAGCTTTATGCCTCTGTAGTTACTGCAGCTCTGCACATCACCCTTGTTCTTGAAAATAGGAACCAGCACACTTCGTCTCCACTCCTCAGGCATCCTCTCACTTTCCAAGATTTTATTAAACAATCTGGTTAGAAACTCTACTGCCGTCTCTCCTAGACATTTCCATGCCTCCACTGGAATGTCATCTGGACCAACTGCCTTTCCACTCTTCATCCTCTTTATAGCAGCCCTCACTTATTCCTTGCTAATCTCTTTTACTTCCTGATTTACTCTCACCACATCATCCAGCCTTTTCTCTCGCTCATTTTCTTTATTCATCAACTCTTCAAAATATTCCCTCCACCTTCTCAGCACACACTCCTCACTTGTCAGCACATTACCATGTGCATCTTTTACCACCCTAACCTGCTGCACATCCTTTCCAGCTCTGTCCCTTTGTCTGGCCAATCGGTACAAGTCCTTTTCTCCTTCCTTACTATTCAACTTCTTGTACAGCTCGCAATATTCCTTTTCCTTTGCTTTTGCCACTTCTCTTCTTGCCTTACGCCGCATCTCCTTGTACTCCTGTCTACTTTCTTCATCTCTCCAACTATCCCAAAACTTTTTCGCCAACCTCTTTCTCCTTATGCTTTCCTGGACCGCTTCATTCCACCACCAAGTCTCCTTGTCTTCCTTCCACTGTCCAGATGTCATACCCAGTACTGCCCTAGCTGTCTCCCTCACCACATCTGCAGTACTTTTCCAGTTGTCCAAAACTGCTTCCCCTCCAACTAGTGCTTCTCTCACCTGCTCGCTAAATTTCACACAATAGTCTTCCTCCTTCAGCTTCCACCATCTGATCCTTTGTTGAGCTCTCACTCTCTTCTTCTTTACCTCTAAAGTCATCCTACAAACAACCATCCTATGCTGTCTAGTGACACTCTCTCCTGCTACCACCTTACAGTCTGTGATTTCTTTTAGCTTGCATCTCCTATAAAGAATGTAGTCCACCTGTGTGCACCTTCCTCCACTTTTATATGTTACCCTGTGCTCCTCCCTTTTCTTAAAGTAGGTATTCACCACAGCCATTCCCATCCTTTTTGCAAAATAAACTACCATCTGTCCTTCCCCATTCCTATCCTTGATACCATATCTACCCATTACTTCCTCATCACCTCTGTTCCCTTCACCAACATGCCCACTGAAGTCTGCTCCTATCACCACTCTTTCATGCTTGGGCACACTCTCCACCACCTCATCTAACACACTCCAGAAATCTTCTTTCTCCTTCATCTCACAACCTACCTGTGGGGCATATGCACTGATGATATTCATCATCACCCCTTCAATTTCCAACTTCACACTCATCACCCTGTCAGACACTCGCTTAACCTCCAACACACTTTTAACTTACTCTTCCTTTAAAATGACCCCAACACCATTTCTCTTCCTGTCCTCACCATGGTACAACAACTTGTACCCACCGCCGATGCTCCTGCTCTTACTTCCCTTCCACTTGGTCTCTTGCACACACAATATGTCTACCTTTCTCCTGTCCATCATATCAGCCAGCTCTCTCCCTTTACCAGTCATACTACCAACATTCAAAGTCCCCATTCTCATTTCCAGCCTTCTAGTTTTCTTCTTCTCCCGCTGTTCATGGCAACGTTTTCCTCCTCTTCTTCGTCGTCTTCGCCCAGCAGTAGCCCAATTTCCACCGGCACCCTGTTGGGCAATAGCACCGGTGGCGGACGTTGTTAACCCGGGCTGCGACCGATCCGGTATGGGAATTCGATTCTGAGTCTGCATAGTTGGGTTGGCTTGTTTTACGCCGGATGCCCTTCCTGACGCAACCCTCCTCATTTATCCGGGCTTGGGACCGGCACTCAGAATGTACTGGTTGCACACCCCATGTGGCTGAGTTACATACACAATATCACCATTTCCCTCAAATATTGTTCACAAACCAGTCTAAATCTGTGATAGTGAGCACTTCTCCTTTGCTGAGATAATCCATCCCACCTCACAGGTGTGCCATATCAAGATGCTGATTAGACACCATGATTAGTGTACAGGTGTGCCTTAGACTGTTCACAATAAAAGGCCACTCTGAAAGGTGCAGTTTTATCACACAGCACAATGCCACAGATGTCGCAAGCTTTGAGGGAGCGTGCAATTAGCATGCTGACAGCAGGAATGTCAACCAGAGCTGTTGCTCGTGTATTGAATGTTCATTTCTCTACCATAAGCCGTCTCCAAAGGCGTTTCAGAGAATTTGGCAGTACATCCAACCAGCCTCACAACCGCAGACCACGTGTAACCACACCAACCCAGGACCTCCACATCCAGCATGTTCACCTCCAAGATCGTCTGAGACCAGCCACTCGGACAGCTGCTGAAACAATCAGTTTGCATAACCAAAGAATTTCTGCACAAACTGTCAGAAACCGTCTCAGGGAAGCTCATCTGCATGCTCGTCGTCCTCATCGGGGTCTCGACCTGACTCCAGTTCGTCGTCGTAACCGACTTGAGTGGGCAAATGCTCACATTCGCTGGCGTTTGGCACGTTGGAGAGGTGTTCTCTTCATGGATGAATCCCGGTTCACACTGTCCAGGGCAGATGGCAGACAGCGTGTGTGGCGTCGTGTGGGTGAGCGGTTTTCTGATGTCAATGTTGTGGATCGAGTGGCCCATGGTGGCGGTGGGGTTATGTTATGGGCAGGCGTCTGTTATGGACGAAGAACACAGGTGCATTTTATTGATGGCATTTTGAATGCACAGAGATACCGTGACGAGATCCTGAGGCCCATTGTTGTGCCATACATCCAAGAACATCACCTCATGTTGCAGCAGGATAATGCACGGCCCCATGTTGCAAGGATCTGTACACAATTCTTGGAAGCTGAAAATGTCCCAGTTCTTCCATGGCCGGCATACTCACCGTACATGTCACCCACTGAGCATGTTTGGGATGCTCTGGACCGGCGTATACGACAGCATGTACCAGTTCCTGCCAATATCCAGCAACTTCGCACAGCCATTGAAGAGGAGTGGACCAACATTCCACAGGCCACAATTGACAACCTGATCAACTCAATGCGAAGGAGATGTGTTGCACTGCATGAGGCAAATGGTGGTCACACCAGATACTGACTGGTATCCCCCCCCCAATAAAACAAAACTGCACCTTTCAGAGTGGCCTTTTATTGTGGGCAGTTTAAGGCACACCTGTGCACTAATCATGGTGTTTAATCAGCATCTTGATATGGCACACCTGTGAGGTGGGATGGATTATCTCAGCAAAGGAGAAGTGCTTACTATCACAGATTTAGACTGGTTTGTGAACAATATTTGAGGGAAATGGTGATATTGTGTGTGTGGAAAAAGTTTTAGATCTTTGAGTTCATCTCATACAAAATGGGAGCAAAACCAAAAGTGTTGCGTTTATATTTTTGTTGAGTGTATCTATCTATCTATCTATCTATCTATCTATCTATCTATCTATCTATCTATCTATCTATCTATCTATCTATCTATCTATCTATCTATCTATCTATCTATCTATCTATCTATCTATCTATCTATCTATCTATTGCTCACTCACCAATTACAAGACTATGAAAGGGAACATGAATCCCCATTGCCAAAGAAACAAAAATGTGAAGGGAAACAAAATCATGACCGGTGACAGCATAATGCAATTTGCAACCTGACCACTAGATGAGTCTAAGTCATATGCACTGTAGCTTTAAAATACAGGTTCATTTATGGGGAACCGTTTGTCCGTTTGCCCGTTTTCCCGTTTCTTCCCCTGGTAGTTGAAAATCGACAAGTTTCCCTAAAACAAATGACAGCGCAATGGTGTCTTTTTCAAGTGCATTCATGCAGGAAAATCATAGAATCTCAGCAGAGTTCAGTAAAAAATAACTGTCATTTTTTTTTTAAAGGTACACCTTGTGCTCTTATTAGTTGCCACAACCATTCAAGGAAGCATTTATTGCAGAAACATAAATGGAATAAAAATACCGGACGGCATTTCTATAGCACTGTGTTATCTAATGTTGTGCTCAGGTCGTTGTTGCAATTCACTTGTCTTCTCCATGAATGTGTATGTGGCGTGCTGCAAACCTGCACTCAAGAATGTTATGCATTTCTCTGCTGAAAGTAAACCATGCAAATGAGATGACGTTTGAGTGTAGCGTAGGACGATGACTGTGCTCCGGAGGAGGCGTGGCTGATGCAAATAACATAAGGTATCCAAACTTCAACCACTGTGCAACAACGAATTTCTTTCCTGTGGAGTCCAAAGTAAAAACACAGTCCTGCATGGCTGAAAGCTGCAATGCAACTTTTACATGCAGCTGTCCTGGTGATTACAACCATGTTATGCGGTTGGGTCCATTAGTAATTGGACAGTGACACAATGTTGCAATTTTGCAAATGTACACAACCACAATGGATATGAAATGAATCAATCATGCTTGTAGTGTAGACTTTCAGCTTTAATTCAAGGGATTTAACAAAAACATCCCACTAACTATTTAGGAATTACAGCCATTTTTGTCCACCACATTACAGAACCACCTTGGGCACTGAATGGTAACAACACAGGCAGATAACCCATCCATCCTCAACTTTCGAAAGCAACCAGTCATCTGCTGCAGTTGCTGGGGTCCTCAACACTGAGGTACCTGCATAGACTGCACTTATATAGCACTTTTCCATCTGCATCAGACGCTTAAAGCGCTTTACCAACAATGCTTTACATTCACCCCGATGTGAGGGTACTGCCATACAAGGTACTCACTCCACACCGGGAGCAACTACGGGATTATTGACCTTGCCTTAATCAGCCTTAGTGATTTTCCGGTCAGGCTGGGATTTGAACCGAGGACCCTCTGGACTCAAGCCCAACGCTTTAACACTAGACCACCAATACCATCACCAGAGAAACACAGCGCATGGTCCAAATATCACAGCTGATGTTCCCTCCCTCAGTGATACTCCTCAATGGAATCTCTGAAAATCTTTATTTGACCCAAAGTCATTCCAGTGGTACGTGAGGATCTAAAGACTGAAAAGCAAAGACTGCTAGTCATTGCCTTAGGTCACTGGTTAGCATCAAACTCTTACAATCATACAGTAAGACAGAGAACACAAAAGTCATGGACCTTCATTATCCTGTAAAGGTGCCGGTATCACCAAACATCTACAGTAAATCAAGTGATCTTATAAATCCATGCTTAGATTACTGGAACCACATCCAGTTTGGTATTGCCTTTTTTTTAAGACCTCAGAATTCTTGTCAGGAATTCATCTACAAAAATGTATGACTCAGTATGTCTCTATATTAAAGATAAATTGATACAGTTCCTATGAATATGCATGATAGAACTTTGCTAATCTCCGCATACAAAACACATCTGAATAAGTAAGTCCCTTTTGTTGTGTGGGCCGCTGAAGAGGAGGTACTGCTGGCCCACCACCACCAGAGGGCACCCTGCCTGGAGTGCGGGCTCCAGGCACCAGAGGGCGCTGCTGCCTCACAGGAGCAGCCGGGGTGACAGCTGACACTCATCACCTATGACAGCTGCCACCACTCATCTGATCTGCATCGGTATATCAGCAAGACGTCATCTCCACCTCTTTGCCGAGATATCGTTCTACCGAAGAGGTAACGAACTCAGCCGTTGTGTTGTCTTTCAGACAGTGACTTTGTTGCTTGTGTTTTGACAGTGGTTGGTGAGTACTTGCAGCTGGAGACTGTACTGAACCCTTTTTTGATAAGTACTCACATTTTCCTGACAAGAAGTGGAGGTGGTTTTTTTCACCATCCGTGTTGCTGGGTGCAAACGCACCCACATCTAACTGTTTTTGTTCCTCGCCAGCAGTACCAGATCCGACAAGCGGAGGCAGTGGCCACCTGGGAGTTCGGGACTTGGCGGCTCCAGTATCCCCGGGGTTCGGTGGCGGAGGAAATCGTGTGGTTCCGGTTCTGCTTTGGACAGACGTCTTCTATCTTCGAGCCTGCCCACATGACACCTTTGTGAATTGACTTTATTATTTTCTATTGTGATCTGTCGTGCTTGTTGTGCTTATTTCACAACAGTAAAAGTGCTATTTGACTTCCTCCATTGTCCGTTCATTTGCGCCCCCTGTTGTGGGTCCGTGTTCCAACACTTTCACAACAGGATATCTCGGCAACGTCATGGATACCGAGGGGCGTCAACCGGCTGTTGAACGGCCAATGGAAGAACAGGGCGCGCAGACGTCCGCAGGAGGAATGATCGGACAGTTGCAGCGAATCCTCACCGCTTTCACGGCTCGGTTGGATCTAATGACCGAGCAGAACGTCCTCCTTAACCGCAGGGTGGAGGCTCTCGCCGCGCAGGTGGAAGCGCGCCCTCAGGGCGCTGCTGCGGCTCCCCCTCCTGTCGATCCTGTGCGCAACAGTGACGTTCCACAGGTCGTTCAACGACCCCTCCCACCTTCCCCTGAAGCATACATAAGCCCTCCGGAGCCGTACGGGGGTTGTGTGGAGATGTGCGCGGACTTTCTTATGCAATGTTCGCTCGTCTTCGCACAACGTCCCGTCATGTACGCGACTGATGCTAGTAAGGTAGCTGCGGTGGTTTGAATCATATTTGTCTAATAGATTACAGTTTGTTCATGTAAATGGGGAATCTTCTTCACAGACTAAAGTTAATTATGGAGTTCCACAAGGTTCTGTGCTAGGACCAATTTTATTCACTTTATACATGCTTCCCTTGGGCAGTATTATTAGACGGTATTGCTTAAATTTTCATTGTTACGCAGATGATACCCAGCTTTATCTATCCATGAAGCCAGAGGATACGCACCAATTAGCTAAACTGCAGGATTGTCTTACAGACATAAAGACATGGATGACCTCTAATTTCCTGCTTTTAAACTCAGATAAAACTGAAGTTATTGTACTTGGCCCCACAAATCTTAGAAGCATGGTGTCTAACCAGATCGTTACTCTGGATGGCATTTCCCTGATCTCTAGTAATACTGTGAGAAATCTTGGAGTTATTTTTGATCAGGATATGTCATTCAAAGCGCATATTAAACAAATATGTAGGACTGCCTTTTTGCATTTACGCAATATCTCTAAAATCAGAAAGGTCTTGTCTCAGAGTGATGCTGAAAAACTAATTCATGCATTTGTTTCCTCTAGGCTGGACTATTGTAATTCATTATTATCAGGTTGTCCTAAAAGTTCCCTAAAAAGCCTTTAGTTGGTTCAGAATGCTGCAGCTAGAGTACTGACGGGGACTAGCAGGAGAGAGCATATCTCACCCGTGTTGGCCTCCCTTCATTGGCTTCCTGTTAATGCTAGAATAGAATTTAAATTCTTCTTCTTACTTATAAGGTTTTGAATAATCAGGTCCCATCTTATCTTAGGGACCTCATAGTACCATATTACCCCATTAGAGCGCTTCGCTCTCAGACTGCGGGCTTACTTGTAGTTCCTAGGGTTTGTAAGAGTAGAATGGGAGGCAGAGCCTTCAGCTTTCAGGCTCCTCTCCTGTGGAACCAGCTCCCAATTCAGATCAGGGAGACAGATACCCTCTCTACTTTTAAGATTAGGCTTAAAATTTTCCTTTTCGCTAAGGCTTATAGTTAGGACTGGATCGGGTGACCCTGGACCATCCCTTGGTTATGTTGCTTTAGACGTAGACTGTGTTTCATAATTATTGTATGGCCTTGCCTTGCAATGTGGAGCGCCTTGGGGCAACTGTTTGTTGTGATTTGGCGCTATACAAGAAAAAAGTTGATTGATTGATTGAAGGTAGCTTATGTGATTAATCTGCTTCGCGGTAAGGCACGCGCTTGGGCTACAGCGCTCTGGGAGCAAAATTCATGGCTCCTTCTGATGTATGATGGGTTTGTGAGGGGATTCAGGACAGTGTTCGATCACCCAAATAGAGGAGAAATCGCTTCAGCCGTGCTGCTGTCAATGAGACAGGGGCGCCGGAGCGCAGCTGCTTATGCAGTCGACTTCCGCATCGCGGCTGCGAGGTCCGGCTGGAATAGCACTGCCCTCCGTGCCGCCTTCGTAAACGGACTATCGTTGGTCCTGAAGGAGCACCTGGTGGCTAAGGACGAACCGCGAGATTTGGACGGGCTTATTGATCTCGTTATACGATTAGACAATGGGTTAGAGGAACGCCGTCGGGAGCGAGGCGAAGGACGTGACCGGATACGCGCCGCCCCTCTCCCTTCCGGGTTCGAAAAGGGGCCGCCCTCCCCACGCTCCACAGCCGCAGCGCTTTGTGGGGCAACAGCTCCCCCTGTTGACGTTGTTAGGGAAACGCACAGGGCCAAAATGGGAAGGCTGATCCATGGAGAGTGTTTTCTCTGCAGCTCAACAGAGCACACACAGAGAGACTGCCCCAAACGGCCAAAACGTCAACACTCGCCCTTAGAGACTGGGCTAAGGGGGGGTCAAGACATTCAAGTGAGACACACACAAATTGCCACACGACTCCCAGTCACAATCCTGAGCGGGGATTTAACCCTTCAAGCCCGAGCACTGGTGGACACGGGGTCAGAAGGGAATCTGCTAGACAGCAGATGGGCAAAAGAGGTAGGGCTCCCTCTGGTGGCGCTTCCTTCGCCATTGCAGGTGCGGGCACTAGATGGCACCCTCCTCCCTTTACTCACACACAAGACACAACCAGTAACTCTGGTGGTGTCTGGAAACCACCGGGAGGAGATTGAGTTTTTTGTAACCCCTTCTACCTCCCGCGTGATTTTGGGCATCCCATGGATGTTAAAGCACAATCCCCGGATCGATTGGCCATCTGGGGTGGTGGTTCAGTGGAGCGAAACCTGCCATCGTGGGTGTTTAGGATCCTTGGTTCCTCCTGGTTCACAGGCTAAGGAGGAGGTCAAAGTCCCTCCCAATCTGACGGCAGTGCTGGTTGAGTACCACGATCTTGCTGACGTCTTCAGCAAGGATCTGGCACTCACCCTTCCCCCGCACCGTCCGTACGATTGTGCCATTGATTTGGTTCCAGGCGCTGAGTTCCCATCCAGCAGGCTGTACAACCTCTCACGACCTGAGCGCGAATCAATGGAGACCTACATCCGGGACTCATTAGCTGCCGGGCTGATCCGGAACTCCACCTCCCCGATGGGGGCAGGTTTCTTTTTTGTGGGCAAGAAAGATGGCGGACTTCGTCCATGTATTGATTACAGGGGGCTGAATGAGATTACGGTTCGCAACCGATACCCGTTGCCATTATTAGCTTCCGTGTTCACCCCCCTGCATGGAGCCAAAATCTTTACTAAGCTGGATCTTAGAAATGCGTATCACCTGGTTCGGATCCGGAAGGGAGACGAATGGAAGACGGCATTCAACACCCCATTAGGTCACTTTGAGTACCTGGTCATGCCGTTCGGCCTTACCAACGCCCCCGCTACGTTCCAAGCCTTGGTTAACGACGTCTTGCGGGACTTCCTGCACCGATTCGTCTTCGTATATCTGGACAATATTCTCATCTTTTCTCCGGATCCTGAGACCCATGTCCAGCATGTACGTCAGGTCCTGCAGCGGTTGTTAGAGAACCGGCTGTTTGTTAAGGGCGAGAAGTGCGAGTTCCACCGCACTTCTTTGTCCTTCTTGGGGTTTATCATCTCCCCTAACTCCGTCGCTCCTGATCCAGCCAAGGTCGCGGCGTTGAGAGACTGGCCCCAACCCACCAGCCGTAGGAAGCTGCAACAGTTCCTCGGCTTTGCTAATTTCTACAGGAGGTTCATTAAGGGCTACAGTCAGGTAGTTAGCCCCCTGACAGCCCTGACCTCACCAAAAGTCCCCTTCACCTGGTCGGATCGTTGCGATGCCGCGTTCAAGGAGTTGAAACGGCGCTTCTCGTCTGCACCCGTTCTGGTGCAGCCCGATCCTAGTCGCCAGTTAGTGGTTGAAGTGGACGCCTCGGACTCAGGGATAGGAGCTGTGCTTTCCCAGAGCGGGAGGACCGATAAGGTCCTTCACCCGTGTGCCTATTTTTCCCGCAGGTTGACCCCGGCCGAACGGAACTATGACGTCGGCAATCGAGAACTCCTTGCGGTGAAAGAGGCTCTAGAAGAGTGGAGACATCTGTTGGAGGGAACGTCCGTGCCATTCACGGTTTTCACTGACCACCGGAACCTGGAGTATATCAGGACTGCCAGGCGGCTGAACCCCAGGCAAGACCGCTGGTCACTGTTCTTCGGCCGTTTTGACTTCCAGAGAGAACCAGAGATCGGATGCCTTGTCCCGGGTACATGAAGATGAAGTCAAAACGGAGTTGTCGGATCCACCGGAACCCATCATCCCGGAGTCCACTATCGTGGCCACCCTCACCTGGGACGTAGAGAGAACCGTCCGGGAGGCCCTGGCACGAAGCCCGGACCCCAGAACTGGACCGAAGAACAGACTCTACGTCCCACCAGAGGCTAGGGCTGCAGTCCTGGACTTCTGTCACGGCTCCAAGCTCTCCTGTCATCCAGGGTGCGAAGAACCGTGGCAGTTGTCCGGCAGCACTTCTGGTGGGCGTCCCTAGAGGCCGACGTCCAGGACTATATCCAGGCCTGCACCACCTGCGCCAGGGGCAAGGCTGATCATCGCAGGGCTTCGGGACTGCTCCAGCCGCTGCCCGTGCCTCATCGCCCCTGGTCCCACATCGGCCTGGATTTTGTCACGGGCCTCCCACCGTCCCAGGGCAACACCACCATCCTCACGATAGTGGACCGATTCTCCAAGGCGGCCCACTTCGTGGCCCTCCCGAAGCTCCCGACGGCCCAGGAGACAGCGGACCTCCTGGTCCACCACGTCGTCCGGCTGCATGGGATTCCAACAGACATTGTCTCCGATCGCAGTCCCCAGTTCTCCTCGCAAGTCTGGAGGAGCTTCTGCCGGGAACTGGGGGCCACGGTGAGTCTCTCATCTGGGTACCATCCCCAGACCAACGGGCAAGCAGAACGGGCCAATCAGGAGGTGGAACAGGCCCTGCATTGCGTGACGGCCGCGCACCCGGCGGCCTGGAGTACCCATTTGGCCTGGATCGAGTATGCCCATAACAGCCAGGTGTCGTCAGCCACCGGCCTCTCACCTTTTGAGGTGTGTCTGGGGTACCAGCCTCCCTTGTTTCCGGTGGTTGAGGGAGAGGTCGGTGTGCCCTCGGTCCAGGCCCACCTACGGAAGTGCCGTCGGGTGTGGTGTGCTGCCCGTTCTGCTTTGCTGAGGGCCCGGATGAGGACGAAAGCCCATGCAGACCGTCGGCGGACCCCGGCCCCTGCGTATCGGCCAGGGCAGGAAGTGTGGTTGTCAACAAAGGACATCCCCCTCCAAGTGGTCTCCCCAAAACTGCAGGATCGGTACATCGGCCCATTTAAAATCCTCAAGGTCATCAGTCCAGCCGCGGTGAGGCTTCAGCTTCCGGCCTCACTGCGGATCCATCCCGTTTTCCATATGTCCCGGATTAAGCCACATCACTCCTCACCCCTCTGTACTCCGGGTCCGGCATCACCTCCTGCCCGGATCATCGATGGCGAGCCGGCTTGGACTGTGCGCCGGCTCTTAGATGTCCATAGGATGGGCCGGGGCTTCCAGTATTTGGTGGACTGGGAGGGGTACGGACCCGAAGAACGCTCCTGGGTGAAGAGGAGCTTCATCCTGGACCCGGCCCTCCTGGCCGATTTCTACCGCCGCCACCCGGACAAGCCTGGTCGGGCGCCAGGAGGCGCCCGTTGAGGGGGGGGTCCTGTTGTGTGGGCCGCTGAAGAGGAGGTACTGCTGGCCCACCACCACCAGAGGGCACCCTGCCTGGAGTGCGGGCTCCAGGCACCAGAGGGCGCTGCCGCCTCACAGGAGCAGCCGGGGTGACAGCTGACACTCATCACCTATGACAGCTGTCACCACTCATCTGATCTGCATCGGTATATCAGCAAGACGTCATCTCCACCTCTTTGCCGAGATATCATTCTACCGAGGAGGTAACGAACTCAGCCGTTGTGTTGTCTTTCAGACAGTGACTTTGTTGCTTGTGTTTTGACAGTGGTTGGTGAGTACTTGCAGCTGGAGACTGTACTGAACCCTTTTTTGATAAGTACTCACATTTTCCTGACAAGAGGTGGAGGTGGTTTTTTTCACCATCCATGTTGCTGGGTGCAAACGCACCCACATCTAACTGTTTTTGTTCCTCGCCAGCAGTACCAGATCCGACAAGCGGAGGCAGTGGCCACCTGGGAGTTCGGGACTTGGCGGCTCCAGTATCCCCGGGGTTCGGTGGCGGAGGAAATCGTGTGGTTCTGGTTCTGCTTTGGACAGACGTCTTCTATCTTCGAGCCTGCCCACATGACACCTTTGTGAATTGACTTTATTATGTTCTATTGTGATCTGTCGTGCTTGTTGTGCTTATTTCACAACAGTAAAAGTGCTATTTGACTTCCTCCATTGTCCGTTCATTTGCGCCCCCTGTTGTGGGTCCGTGTTCCAACACTTTCACAACACCTTTGGCTGCTCCCTCGTTTTCACCATAGCAGATCCAAGGTACGCCGGATGCCTTTCCTGACGCAATTCCACATTACAGGGAGAAATGTGGCAGAGATGGGGTTTGAACCAGGAACCTCCTGCACTGAAACCAAGCGCACGAGTCACATGGCCACCACCCCTGTGCATAAAACACATTTGAATAAAGATGATCATTTGATTCTCTGTAGGAAAAATTAAATTGACCTTGTTAAAAACAAGAAGATTTTGGCATTATAACAAGGTGGTAAATAGAGGAACACAGAAATGCACACTTGGACTACAAACGTGAGAGTAGACAGTCAGCTCGCTCGCCGCTTGTTGAGTCAGAGTAGCTAAGCGTTTCTGTCGTAGCTTCTAATTAGCAGCAACATCCCTCTGCTCATTAACTAGACACACGTTAGCCTGAGGCTTATGTCCTCATGTGTCAGTCAGCCACAGATAAAGATATCATCTTCTGCTTGACTGATTTACCTACTATTAAAACTAGATGCAAATGGGTGTTCAGTGATATTCAAATCTGGAAACCTTAAAGCCTGAGGCACTTGGCCTGGTCGCTGCCTCACATTCCTTTGTCATGTTAAAAGCAATATATGCTCAAGCTCCTGCATGTGGCGCAATAGAATAGATGAAGAAATAAGTTATGAGCTGAGACAGCACAAGTTCACCTGTGGTTGGTTCAGAGCAGAAAGTCTGTCTTTGCAGCATTGCGTTTGGTGAATTATTCACTGGTCAACTGCATTTGTTTACTGCACATGTAAATATATGTATTTTTACACTTTATTTGCACTTAGTGAACAGTCACACCGATGTTTGCTGGTGGAAAATGTATTCACTAAGATAGCAGTGGCACTGGAAGCTTTGAAGAGAAACATCTTCAGACAAAGACCATGAAGAATGCATTGAATCCTGAAAAGGTCCACAGGACAAAATTTAAAAATGTGCTATTTTCAAGTCCATATTTCATCTTCATTACATCCCTGCCATGTTCTCACATCTAACATGTTCCCACTAATTTATTACCACACCCATGAAACATGCATACCATGTCTAATCTGTTATTACTGCAAATAATCAAACATGTGGGTACCAATTTCTCACTGGATCCATTCTGCTCTCTCAATGCTGCCCCATGGGCTGTGCCTTTTCTTTCTTTGTGCAACTTTTCTTGTGTCCACAATAACAACAGTCAGAAAAAAAAAACAGCTCTCCTGACAACTTTGCCCATCTCTATTAAACATACACTCAAATATACTCTATGCATGTGTGCATACATGGGGCGAACATGTGCGCACATGCTTTGAAGCGAACCTCGATTTGTACGAGGAGATGGGGGAGGCTTTTTCTTTCCCCCCCTTGACTGTGTTTCAGCACCATGGACAGCGACCGGCACATTTCATTCACAAAGCAGCCCACAGATGCCTGCTTGGAGAATTTGTCTTTGCCACACTTGTAATACGTCAATGAAGTCCCTACAAGGTTTAGTTATGTCAGTAATACATCAATGCAGTTGTTTGTAGATCTTTATTTATTTATTACTGCGTCCTGATTCGACATGTCCAAAGTTTGACCACGCCCTCCAGGTCCATGAAGAATACATCACACTCTTAACAGGTTCTAGTGCATTGCTAATACTTTGTACAGGCTCTTATTGCATCCTCCCTGTTTCTTACAAACGTTGTGTAAATGTGACGGAGTGTAACAAATGTGAGCTACATTCTAGAGCTAATCACTGTAAGCAACCAACATCGCTACTGCAAGCACCTGGGAACCATCCAGGCAGACAACTGATCTATCCCCACCCCCTAAAACATAGGTGTCAAACTGATTCCAGAAAGGACCAAGAGGGTGCAGGTTTTCTTTGTAACCACCAACTCCACCAGGTGATTTCACTGATGAACATCACTTTCAGCAGATGGGAAGAGTTCATCAGTGAAATCACCTGCTGGAGTTGGCGGTTACAAAGAAAACCTGCACCCTCTTGGTCCTTTCTGGAATCAGTTTGACACCTATGCCCTAAAACATGGTCACTTAACTTCTGCAGGCAGACGTTTCCAGTTCTCCTCAACACTGATACACATGCGTGCTGGATCATACCCAGAAAAAAACAACACATGGCCAGAATGGTGCAGCTGATGATCCCTCACATTGCAAGTGATACTCCTCATCTGACTCTCTCTAAGTAACTGTTCTTTTGACATACAGTCATTCCTGAAATCTCAAAGGATCCTGTGAAGAGTCGTGGTACCAAAGTCATCCAGTTATTGTCTTAGGTAACTGGTTATCATCCAAGTCTCACAACCATACAGTAAAACAGGAAGCACCAGGACCTGAAGGTCTCTGACCTTTTTTCTCCTTCAAAGGTCTCAGCATCACCAAGCACCTCTGTCCTGAGACCTCATGGCTCCAAAAGGTCTTTCCAGGCATCTGTCAATTTCAAAGGCCAGGGTCCCATAAACAAGTTGGACACTTTCATTGCATACAAGTGCACTTCTGATGGCTGAGTCATTGAAAGCCTGAATCTTAGTCTTGATCCAGGACAATCACAAATCTGCTTTTGGAACAGTTTATAAATCAGGAAGACAGATATCTATGACTTTATAACAAATCATACATGTTTCTGTGAAGGCTCTCCATACAGGTTAGTTGAGGATTCTGAGACTAAAAATATGTTAATGTTACGCGCGATGCCCATGTAAGGTCTAGACCTTACCCAAGCATACTGGTAACAGCGGTAAGGAAAATCTCTCTATGCTGTTTTTGTGTTTTGGGGTTTTTTGACAGATGTAGTCTGAAAACCGTGCTGGCACACATCTTACAATCAAACAGGACTAAATAAAAGCTCTAAGATTGTGGTTTGTTTGAAAAGAATAGAATAGAATAGAATAGAATAGAAACTTTATTGTCATTGCACATTAGACCTGTTCAAAATGTCAAATGTTACAAAATCTTTTGGGCCACATGTTGTTTTTGTTTGACTAATAAAATAAAAGATCTGTGCCAAAATTTACTGTACGTAATTGGACATTGTTTATGGGTCCACCACAAAGCAACAATTTTCCCCAAACAAGCAATGTAGTAATCCAGTAATTCCAGTAATGTTCTCCCCTGGGTGACCAATTTTGCGATTAGAAGCATCACATGTGCCTGTAAAAGAAAAAAAAAAAAAATGGCATCAGACTCTTCTGTGGCGTGAATTCTCTCACAACTTTTATTTTTTCACTATATGACATGAACACCTCTATTGCACATATACATATACATACATACATACATACATATACAAATAATGGATGGTAAGGAGTCCAACATATTGGATTCAGAAAAGTTCTTCATCCAATATTTCTCTATGTTGGACGACTTGCCATCCATCAATTGTTATGTTCTCCACCCCCCTCCCAAATTAAGCAAACAACAAAGAGTCAAGTAAATTAGATCAATTTATTTTGTTGTGAACAGCATATGAATGCTTCTAAAACGTCAGTAGCGTGCTTTTCTACCTTCTTAGTGTTTTTGGCATCCTTGGAGTTCAATATTTCCACCAGCTCTTCCTCTGTGAACTCAGCAAACCTCACTGGCAGATGATTTTCTGCTGTTGTTGACATGTTTGTTGCCATTTTGCAACCAGCGTCTGTCAGCTAGTTCCTGACCTTCGTATGCCGCGCTCTGATTGGCCAGCTGTTGGCAGTAAGCTCTAACGCTATTGGTCAGTGGGAACTGATCCAATATAACTTTTGGTCCTAGCCTTTTTGGATGTGCCTGGACATGCCAGAACATGTCCTGTGAGGCTTCATCACGGCGTTGCTTTGCGCCATGCGGCACCACTGTGACAAGCAGAATTCCTCCGCACGTCTGTCTCAATGTGCCGAAAAAGTGCTGATGTCCACGTCTTTTCACAATTCCTGTGCTAGCCAGTTGACATCCCGGATAAAACACAGCATCCAGTTTGGAAATGAACGGCACATTCCACTGTTACAGGAGTTTTTGTCATGGAAAGAGGAGCGGAGAAACCACTGACAGCTGTCTGAACGCCATCTCAAAGCCGTCCTGTGAGACCAAAATGGAGGTGGTTTTGTCTCGCTCCAGTAGCAAATCCATCGTGACGCGCGAAGCCTCCGCTCAGCTTTCCATGACAAAATCTCTTGTTAAAAGTGAAATCTGCCGGAAAATGGTTGATGTCCATCTCTTGTGATAACCAGAGAAATTGCACACGATGGTCACGGATCCATATAGCCATCTGTTTAGAAATGAAATGGTCACTCAGCCTGTCGATGGCGGCTTCGGAGCGCGGCGCACCACCAGTCGCTCTGGGCCGTCCTTAAAGCGACAGTAACACTCCGTAATCTCTTTGAAGCCCATAAAATTTTCACCAAAAACCATCTGAATTTCTCAAATGGTGTCCACTTTGATGTCCCTCACAGTTTCTGAAAAAATTTGATCAAGCAAAGCGGCAGTCTCGACGACGAGAGGGGTGGACCACTCCTCACTCAAAGCCTGCTCACAGGCGAATGACGCAACCGACAGGCGTGAAAAAAACTCACGCATGCACACGAAGGTTCAAGCTTGGCTGACGCAATCACACGTGATTCAAATCCATGTTTTTTGAAAAAATAATAAGGTTGGATACTTTTCTAATAGACCTCGTATATATATATATATATATATATATATATATATATATATATATATATATATATATATATATACACACACAATCAAGTTAAAACACAATCTAACCACCTAACCACTAGGAGCAGTGGGCAGCCACAGTCCAGCACCCAGGGACAAACTCCAGATGTAGATGCTGCCTTGTTAACACCCAAAATGTGAATCACCTGCAAATCGTGAATTATCTACAAACCGTTAATTGCAAAACATGAATGTTGAAAAAATATCTCCCAAAACATGAACACGGGTCTCGCAAAATGTGAAGATCATTATTAATAAACATATGTTTTTTCATTTAAATAGTTTATGGATTTCAGTTTATGGATCAATTACTGCAGGAAATCTTGATCGCAAACCCAGTCACCGCAAAAATTATTACTACTTTTTTTTTGGCAGGGGTTTGGGTCACCACAGCTGGTGAGGTGGGGCTGTGATCCGAGCAGCTCTTGCTTCTGGTGTCAAGCACCTGGCCCCGTTGGGTGTGTCCCGCTCCAGGGACAGTGTGATCAGGTGAGGAGTTTGACTGAGACAGTCCACCTGTAAAACTCAGAGAGGACAGAAACCTCCCCCTCTGGTAAACGGCTCAATAATCTTAAGAGAAACATTGTAGAAAAACAAACAACACTAGTTTCTAACATCAGGAAGGTAGACAACGAGCGACAACCTTATTTTTATCCATGTGAGCCGTCCTCTGAGCTGGAAAAATGACATTAATCTGAAGGAGCAGGCAGCGGAGAAACAGAAGTGTAGGGATCATCTAAAAAGTGCAAAAACAAGACACCAGAAAAATATTCAATAAATTCAGGTGTGGTGTTACCAAATTCACTGAACACATCAGTGGTCTCCTGCTGGTTATACTACAGCACCGTGCCGCCCGCCCGGTTTGTTATTCAAACATACAGTGGATGCACAGAATTGTGATTTGAACTGAATAACACATTTCTCTTTGTACAGTGGGTGAATAAATGACAACTTCCCCCATTACGCTTATTCTGTGCTGCTGAAGGTCACTGACGGTAATTCTGCTGCTAAACTATCAACCACCTGCTCAGACAGACCAATGAAATTCTATCTCAACAATTATACGGTAAACAAAATCTAACAATGGGGTGCCTAAAAATGAGGTTTCTTTGTTGAGGATTTATTTAGCAGACACTGACACACTGTGACGAGATACTGTATCTCTATTTTCTACAAGATAGTTCCAAGGCAGCTGCGTGAGCACTTTTCTGTCAGACAAATGTCTTGTCTGCTGAAGTCAAAGGAAGGAGGGGAATCTCCGTCACAATAGCCTTCAAATCTGAAAAGTCTGGGTGTGTTTAGCTGGAGTAATTAGGCAAGGCCAGAGTCAAGGTCTTAAACCCCCAATGGCTGTGTGCTTACAAAGATATCATTGGCCTCTCCCTGGCCAATGCTAAATGAACCAGTGTTGTGCCTCAGCTGTATAACCATGAATATTCATCTGTGAGCCTGTGTGGAAGCTCTGTGTGGCTGCAGGTTTACCATCTACTCAATCACAATCTGCAACTTTGTCTGAATATCAAGTAAAGACAAATTCCACTTGTCTCCAAAGCTGAACAGCACAGGCTTTGTGGTTCAAGCAAAACAATATATATATATATATATATATATATATATATATATATATATTTATACCATGGTCAGTGAGAATTCCATGTCGAACTGGTGTGCATTATTTTCGTGTATACGCACATGTAGTTCGGTGAGTTAAGTCACTGTTATCACTGCGCTCTGGTCGTCACCACAGCGACGCACAAATCAGTTGGCGCAGATCAACTGTGTTTTGACAGGTGAATGACAGAAATGCGATAAAACATGGATTTCCAAGTGAATTTTAATATTTTTGGCCAAAATAAAACATTTGAGGAATGGAAAGAGGAGGAGAGCAGACGAGAAGAACAGCAAAAGGAACGGCGTAAAAATTTAACATCAGACGAACTGGACAAGATTGAAGATGGGAAAGAAGAAGAGAACGGTTCTATCCTTGCGGGCTGCCGGAGTGCTCCGCATCAAAACAGCGAGCGTAGTTTCTGGACCTGTTGCCAGTTGGGTGTGAGTGGCCCGCTGTGGCGCGAGCCCGCAGACACGGTAAGCACATCGGAGACAAAATGTCTTGAGACTGGCATAAAATAGTCCCAAATACTTACACATTTTTATCAAGTTCTGTTAACGTAAATAAATATTGTGTGTGTTAGCTCACTGTGTGGGACCATGGTATAAGCCAGGGGTGGGCAATCATGTGCCATAAAGGGCTGAGACATTGCAGGTTTTCCTTGCTACCAGTCACCTTCACAGGTGATTTCATTAATGTTCAGGTGTCTCAGCAGGTGATTTCATTGATGACCAGGTGTTTATGTGCAGGGGAGAAGCTCATCAGCAACCCACCTGGTGAGGTGATTGGTTGCAAGGAAAACCTGCAGTGTCTCGGCCCTCGTTGCCCACCCCTGGTATAAGCGGATTAAACAACTCGAAGCCGTGCATTATACGGTTTGAAGGCACTTCGCGGAGTAACACCACGCTGCTTCGCGTCGTGGTGTTTTAGACTCCGCGTCATGCATTCAAACCGTATAATGCACGGCTTCGAGTTGTTTAATCCTTACATATATATGTAATATATATATATATATATATATATATATATATATATATACCATGACCAGGTCATTCCTTTTGAGGTGGGATGCCGGGGTTTCCCTGCAGCATCGGTGGGTCGTTTTCTGAGGGCAGCTGGTGTTGATGGATGTCGTATGGTGGTAAAGGAAATGGGAGAAAGAGCAGAAGATGGCAGCACCTGGATTTTACGGGCCTGGGCGCAACAGGAAACAGCTGTTGCGGACCCACTATCATGAGGGATACTGAGCTTAATGGGTCGAAATCCTGAGGAGTGATAGCACTCAGCTGACGACCCAGGCCCTGGGAAATAGCGCTTTTTGGTGTACGTTTCTCTATTTTCGCTGGTTACCAGTGCCAACCATGAAGAGAGCGGTGACCGGGCAGAGTTCCGAAAAGGGCGTGAGCTGTCTGCCCTGTTGCTCTTTGAGTGGCGAAGAGAAGCAGCAGCTGCAGGCGATCCAGTTATAACAGGTCTAGATAGCCGAATAGGACCTGGCTAGGCGTTTGTAGTGATGGTAGGAAGGCGATTTGCCTTTTGGGGGTCACGCCTGCCCAAGTCCGGCAGTCCCGGACCAATAAGTAACCCTCCGGCTCATCTGCGGTCAGGAAGAGCCGCCTAGACCAAGTGCAGATGTAAAACAGGGGCTTACGAGTTCAACAAATGGTGAAACAATGGAATTTCATGATAATGATACTGGAAATGTTTTAAATGGACAATCTAGTAACCAGCGACAATGCCAAGGTTGTGGATGTGTGTTTAAATCCGAAAAAGGGCGGAAGATCCACCAGACAAAGATGACGCTTAGTACAAACTGATAAGTTGGTGGTTAATGAGGGCCTGGAGTTTAACCACAGTGCCCTTACAGAACTTGTAGTGAATGAAGCAAAGGACCGCATGAAGACCAAGTGGCCGAGTTCACAGAACAAGGCAGATTGGAAAAGTATGGAGGAGGACCTAGTTCTAGCCATTGGCATGCTTAGAGGAAAACCTGTGAAGCGACAATGCCAAGGTTGTGGACGTGTATTTAAATCCGAAAAAGGGCGGAAGATCCACCAGACAAAGATGAAGTGCGGTCGTATTGTGACAGACTTTCAACGCTCAGTACAAACTGATAAGTCGGCGGTTAATGGGGGCCTGGAGTTTAACCACAGTGCCCTTACAGAACCTGTAGTGGATGAAGCAAAGGACCGCATGAAGATTAAGTGGCCGAGTTCGCAGAACAAGGCAGATTGGAAAAGCATGGAGGAGGATCTAGTTCCAGCCATTGGCATGCTCAGAGGAAAACCTGTGAGAATCAATCAATCAATCAATCAATTTTATTTATATAGCACCAAATCACAACAAACAGTTGCCCCAAGGCGCTTTATATTGTAAGGCAAGGCCATACAATAATTACGTAAAAACCCCAGTGGTCAAAACGACCCCCTGTGAGCAAGCACTTGGCGACAGTGGGAAGGAAAAACTCCCTTTTAACAGGAAGAAACCTCCAGCAGAACCAGGCTCAGGGAGGGGCAGTCTTCTCCTGGGACTGGTTGGGGCTGAGGGAGAGAACCAGGAAAAAGACATGCTGTGGAGGGGAGCAGAGATCAATCACTAACGATTAAATGCAGAGTGGTGCATACAGAGCAAAAAGAGAAAGAAACACTCAGTGCATCATGGGAACCCCCCAGCAGTCTAAGTCTATAGCAGTATAACTAAGGGATGGTTCAGGGTCACCCGATCCAGCCCTAACTATAAGCTTTAGCAAAAAGGAAAGTTTTAAGCCTAATCTTAAAAGTAGAGAGGGTGTCTGTCTCCCTGATCCAAATTGGGAGCTGGTTCCACAGGAGAGGAGCCTGAAAGCTGAAGGCTCTGCCTCCCATTCTACTCTTACAAACCTTAGGAACTACAAGTAAGCCTGCAGTCTGAGAGCGAAGCGCTCTATTGGGGTGATATGGTACTATGAGGTCCCTAAGATAAGATGGGACCTGATTATTCAAACCTTATAAGTAAGAAGAAGAATTTTAAATTCTATTCTAGAATTAACAGGAAGCCAATGAAGAGAGGCCAATATGGGTGAGATATGCTCTCTCCTTCTAGTCCCCGTCAGTACTCTAGCTGCAGCATTTTGAATTAACTGAAGGCTTTTCAGGGAACTTTTAGGACAACCTGATAATAATGAATTACAATAGTCCAGCCTAGAGGAAATAAATGCATGAATTAGTTTTTCAGCATCACTCTGAGACAAGACCTTTCTAATTTTAGAGATATTGCGTAAATGCAAAAAAGCAGTCTTACATATTTGTTTAATATGCGCTTTGAATGACATATCCTGATCAAAAATGACTCCAAGATTTCTCACAGTATTACTAGAGGTCAGGGTAATGCCATCCAGAGTGATCTGGTTAGACACCATGTTTCTAAGATTTGTGGGGCCAAGTACAATAACTTCAGTTTTTATCTGAGTTTAAAAGCAGGAAATTAGAGGTCATCCATGTCTTTATGTCTGTAAGACAATCCTGCAGTATAGCTAATTGGTGTGTGTCCTCTGGCTTCATGGATAGATAAAGCTGGGTATCATCTGCGTAACAATGAAAATTTAAGCAATGCCGTCTAATAATACTGCCTAAGGGAAGCATGTATAAAGAAGAATGGAGAATTTCTCCAAGATGGTGTGCGAGTATGGAAGATCAAGATTTGGTGTAATTGAGTGGAAGGTGCAAAAGAAGATGGAAGAAAAGGATCAGATCAATAGGCGAAGGAGGAAAATCAAAGAGTTAAGGAAAGAAGTACAGCGGTTACGGAGGGCAAAGAGAGAGGCAATTGGGGAAAAGGTGGTAGCAATCGATGAGTTGGTAAAGTTGGCAAGAAATGGTATTAGTAAGTTGGTGAAGGCAGAGAGGAAAGCAGTGAGGCGTAGAGAATCTAGGAAAGCCCGAAAGGACTTTACAGAGGACCCCTTCAAGTTTGCAAAGAAGGTTTTCGCAGAGAAGACAAGTGGGTCCTTGAAGATATCAAGAGAGCAGCTTGAGGAAGCCTTGATGACGACCTATGCTGATCCGAACAGGAATATGCAAGTAGAGAGTATAGATGGCCTTAATAGACCACAAGAACCTGAAGTGCCTTTTGACCTGTGTAGGATACGGCTATGTGAAGTACAGGTGGTCGTTAGGAATGCCAGAGCAAAGGCAGCCGGGGGCCCAAATGGGATCACGTATGCAGTGTACAAGAACTGTTCGGAGCTGACAAAGTGTCTCTGGAAATTGCTTGTGAGTGTTTGGGAGTCTGGTGAGATACCCGACAGCTGGTGCATTGCTGATGGAATTTACATACCAAAGGAGATGGACGCTGTGGCTCTTGGTCAATTCAGACCAATATCTTTGTTAAATGTTGAGGGTAAGATCTTCTTCACGGTGCTTGCAAAGAGACTAACCCAATTTCTGCTGGCTAATAGCCTTATCAATACTAGCATTCAGAAAGCAGGTATCCCTGGTTTTCCAGGTTGCCTTGAGCATGTGTCTATGATCTGGAACAGGATAATGCAAGAAAAGAATGTAAAGAAGGAGCTCCATGTGATATGGTTGGATTTGGCCAACGCCTATGGTTCTGTCCCACATAGAATGATTCGGTTTGCTTTGGATTTCTTCCACGTCCCAGGGAAGTTGCAGCAGGCAGTTGAGAAGTACTTCGGGAAATTTAAGTTCCGGTTTATGACGGAGTTCACGACTAAATTCATGCGACTGGAGAAAGGTATCGCAATGGGATGTGCAATATCACCTGTCTTGTTCATCTTGGTGATGGAAGTGATTATAAGAAGCTGTGGTGGTGATGAGTACCAGCTAAAGGCCTTTATGGACGACCTGACAATTCTGGAAGCGGAGGAATGGAGAGCTAAGAAGTTGGTGGAGTGGCTACAAGAGTTAGTGACATGGTCAGGCATGGTGTTTAAAGCTAAGAAGAGCAGGTATCTTACGCTACGGGCTGGGAAAGTTGTTGACGAAGTTTTCATGGTTGAAGGTGAATGGATTCCGTCAGTGAAAGAAAAGGGCGTGAAGAGCCTAGGTCGTTGGTACTCCTTTCCAATCACAGACCGACATCGAGGGGTTGAAGTCCAGCAGCATGCTGAAGATGGATTGAAAGCAATTGCAAAGACGAAGCTACCTGGGAAGTTTAAGGTCTGGATGGTTCAGTTTGGGTTACTACCAAGGCTGATGTGGCAATTGACAGTCTATGAAGTGGCGCTGACAAGAGTTGAGAGCATTGAAGGGAAGATTAGTAAGATGGTACGAAAGTGGCTAGGAGTTCCTAAGATGCTGACAGATGTAGCACTCTACAATCGGTCAACAAAGCTCCAGTTTCCTTTATCATCAGTGGTGGAAGAATATAAGGTTGCGAAGGTTAGACTACAGTCAATGCTAAATGATTCCAATGACCAAGTGATAAGTAATAATCCACCGGCCCTGCAAGTTGGACGGAAGTGGAATGCTGGCGGTATGGTGAAAGAAGTTGAGGCCGTAGCACGTCAACGTGAAATTGTTGGAGTGGTGCGTGAAAAGGGAGCTTGCCTTGGCGTAAGAAGAAGGCAACAATTTTGGTCAAAGGTCGGAGGCGGGGAACGAAGAAAGATCAGAGAGCAGGAGACTCGTCGGTTGGTAGAGGCTGAAAGGGTGTCGAGAGCAGCACAGCAGGGCCAGCAAGGTCGATGGATGACGTGGGATGTAGAGGAGAGGAAGGTGACTTGGAAGGACATTTGGGGAAGAAGTTTTGGGAGTCTGAAGCGGCTACTCCAGATGACGTACGATGTGTTTCCATCACCAGCGAACCTGAGAAGATGGGGTACTGGCAAGAGTGCGAACTGTCATCTGTGTGGAAAGTATGCTACTCTTCACCATATTCTGTCAGCGTGTCATGTTGCTTTGAGTAGAGGATGGTATACATTTAGGCATAATTTAGTTCTGAAGGTGGCTGTGAAGGCAGTAAATGATGCATTTGTCCCAGTGAAGAAAAGCCAACCAGTTAAGTTTGTGAGAGCTGGTGAACTGGTCCAAAAAGGAAGTGGACTGTGTTAGAAGACAAGACTTTGCCAGTAGATGTGGTGCTGTCTGATTTGCGGCCGGATGTTACGCTGATTGATAGGGAGGAAAGGAGGGTAATACTTGGAGAGCTGACTGTCTCATGGGAGGAGGGTATTGATGGAGCTCGACAGAGGAAGCTCAACCGTTATGAAGATTTGAGGGTGGAGATAGGGGAGCGAGGCTGGAAGGTGGAGGTCATTCCTTTTGAGGTGGGATGCCGGGGTTTCCCTGCAGCATCGGTGGGTCGTTTTCTGAGGGCAGCTGGTGTTGATGGATGTCGTATGATGGTAAAGGAAATGGGGGAAAGAGCAGAAGATGGCAGCACCTGGATTTTACGGGCCTGGGCGCAACAGGAAACAGCTGTTGCGGACCCACTATCATGAGGGATAATGAGCTTAATGGGTCGAAATCCCAAGGAGTGATAGTGCTCAGCTGACGACCCAGGCCCTGGGAAATAGCGCTTTTTGGTGTACTTTTCTCTCTCTCTCTCTCTCTCTCTCTCTCTCTCTCTCTCTCTCTCTCTCTCTCTCTCTCTCTCTCTCTATATATATATATATATATATATATATACACACACACACACACACACACACACCAAGCCTGTATCAACCCACAAATCTTTTTTACATCAAACATTTCTAAGGGCTCTGTTGGTGGTTCTCAAGCAATTATATTTGCTCTCTTCTTTGTTCAGGCACACACGCCTGTGAGAGAGATGAAAGCTCAGGATTAAAGGAACTAGAATAACCCTTGCAAACATGTGTGGGGCGGAAAATAATCAACTCCTCAAACTACAAGATGCTCTTGGAGAGCACACAGTCACAGAGGTAAAAATCACCACACATTATTGTCCCGTCAATCAAAACATGAGTTTTATAGCCTTATCTCATGGCTTTTTTGACATCACAAAGCAGCCTGACAGGTTCTTCTTCACCAACACATGTTTAGATTTTTGTGGTGTTGCAATGGAGCTCTTGGAATACAAGAAAAGAGATAAAGTGAGAACAAAGACATCATCACTGACCCAAAGACCATCTCACCATAAAATTTTGACAAAATCAAACCTCTACTTTTGGCATTACCATGTATAGAGCCACAGAGCTGCAAAGTGACACTGTAGTAGTGATATAGCACAACTTTACTGTTTAGCAGAGTACAGCCATCTAGACCAAAGGGACACCTGCCCTGCTCCTGGAGCTCACCTGCCCTGTATTTTTTCCAGTGCTCCCTATTACAGTTTTTCCTGTAACACTGTTTGAAGAAAGTGTCATCAACAGACAGGCAGTGGGTTTGGCAGATGATTTTAAGTCCATCGTCAACCCCAAAAGCTCCAACAAGCACATCCTTAATAATAGCAGCCTATATCAGTACCTCTCCTCTACCTTGCTGGGATCTAACTCAAAGTGATTCTGTGTGTTGATTAGTGATCTAGCCACAGGTGCATCCATCTGGTAAATGAATCTGACTGTCCATAAAACCTTTGAAAAATCATTCTTCAGATATTTCTACCAGAAGACTCAGCTGCTTGAAGAAAAAGAATTTATTATACAACTTGTTATAATGTACAATGTTCATTTTGGTCTTGGTACTTGTCACAACAGTGGGATGAGAAGAGTGTCACTCAAGTTGCGCCGATGAAGGAGATGGGGGCGGAGCACATCCTCAAAAGAACTGAAGACCCCACTGCACAAGTGTTCCTTGGGCTGGCCACAATAAAAGGCCACTCTGAAATGTGCAGTTTTGCTTTATGGGGGGGGGGGGGCTTGGGGTTGCCAGAAAACCAATCAATATTTGCTGTGACCACCATTTCCCTCACACTGTGCAACATATGTCCTTTGCTTGGATGTACTGCCAAATTCTCTGAAATGCCTTTGGAGATGGCTCTATGGTAGAGAAAGTTCAATTCACAGGCAACAGCTCTGGTGGACATTCCTGTAGTCAGCATGCCAACTGCATGTGTCATCAAAACTTGCAACATCTGTGGCATTGTTCTGTGTGATTAAACTGAACATTTTAGAGTGGCCTTTTATTGTGGCCAGCCTGAGGCACACCTGTGCAATAATAATGCTGTCTATTCAGCATCTTGATAAGCCACACCTGTGAGGTGGGATGGATTATCTCGGTAAGGAAGTGCTCAATAACACAGATTTAGGCAGACTTGTGAACAATATTTGAGAAAAATGGGCCTTTTGTTTATATAGATAATGTTTTACATCTTTGAGTTCAGGAAAAATGGGAGCAAAAACAAAAGTGTTGCATTTATATTTTTGTTCAATGTAAAGCCTGCAGATTTCTGAGAGGTGGCAGCAGGCAGGGACACGTCAACGGAGGGAGAAGCTACACTAGGATGGGGTGAGCCGAGAGTACGGCGGACCAAGAGAACGAGGTTGTCCCTGCCGAAAGCTGGCGAGACGTGAATCCTGGTACCGGCCAGAGCCACTGAAATAGAGTCGGCAGAGAGAGATTGGCAGCAAGGCACGGGACAACGAACACGGGCACTCTGCTGTGGAGCAAGTGGAGAGGGCAAGACAGCATCCTCATTGGTGCCAAGACACAGAAGACCGAGAGACAAGGAAGACAAACGATCGGACATAACAAAGCGAAAATCAAAGAGCTTTGGACAGCAACTGCTTAACAGAAGGAAGTGAGCAAAATGAAGAGCGTTTAACGGTGAAGCCTGCACCATCTTGGTTCCCGGTGATGACAATCTCAAGCAGCTGTTTCGGATTAAATTGCGCAACTGGATTCAATTAGCTGAATCAGAAAGGGGCTGATTCATGAGTCTTCTGACAGAACAAATGTTACGCTTCATTTCTTGTGATGTTTCATCTTGTGAGTCTTGTTCAGTGGTGGTTATATTTCAGCCGTCCTTGCCTTGACCATGTTTCTGGACACTGAACACCTTGTACTTTGTATAATCCAGGTAGGCTGCAGTTCAGGAAGATGTTGGATAATGGGTTTCTGACAGCATCACATTTAAGTCTTCCTGTCTTTTGTAATTTATTTACATATTTTCTTCTCCACATATTTATTTCTTGTGACCCTGTTGAAAATTTGCAATAAAACATTCAGTGACAGTTCAGTAGTTCAAGCATGCTGCTCTGAAAGGCATTTTAGAATTTTTGACTTTTCAGTATCCGTGAAATCTCTTTTTTGGCCCATTTTGCCTGAAGTAAAGATGCTGCATAATAATTATGCACATAATGATATAGAGTGCTAATCACTTTAGGCCAAATCCTTACTTATTACACAAATACGTATCACCCGAGAATGCTTAAATCTAATAAGCATTCAACTTTATATAGCTCAGAGTTAGAAAGTATGATGATGAGGCCAGAATATTCACTTGCCAAATAATTATGCAGTCTACAAGTATCCTATTGTTTGATATTCATGACATGATTGGAAATTCGGCCAATACTGAAATAGAGGAATGTTCAAGTGAAATCATGTGACAGATCTGTAATATTTGAGATGCTGATGCTCATAACAAAATAATTCCACTCTCAGTTTCACATTGCTTTACACCTGTCTCATGGTTTTGTTCACTTTCACTAAACTAGAGGCGATTTTATATGGGACAAATAATGAGAAAGATCAGCTGATATGAAAAATTCAAACTTCACACTGAAACTTTTCATTGCTCATTAAAGTGCTTTCAAGGAAATCTCTTCCAGAGATAAAGTTAATCTGAGTATGAGAGGCTGAGTGGGTTGATGCCTTATCCAGTTAACCAGTAGACTGAACAAATGCACTAGTGTGGGTGGAAAGCCTGTCGTTAAAGAAGTCAATTTGCAATATACAGTGCATCCGGCAAGTATTCACAGCTCTTCACTTTTTCCACATTATGTTATGTTGCAAAATGTAGTAAGTTCAATTTTCCCCTGAAAATTCTATTCACAACACCGCATAATGACAACATGAAAAAAATATTTTTGAAATTTTGCAAAATTATTAAAAAAAAAAACCTAAGAAATCAAATACACTCACACCCTTTGCTCAATACTTTGTTGATGCACTGTCGGCAGCAATTACAGCCTCAAGTCTTCTTGAATATGATGCCACCAGCCCAGTCTCATGTTTTTTTTTATGCTACCATCACAAAATGATTCAAATTTTCGTGACTGGGTTTTTTAACTCACTTATTACTAACCCTACAACCCTAACCTTAACCATAACCTAATCCTACTCCTCCCCCAAACCCTAACCATAACCACCCCTGACACCCCCCCCCCCCCCCGCTTCACTTTTAATTTCCTGCAGCCATCACGGAATGTATTACAATGAATTCGTGCTGCTGTGATGAAAATGTGGTGTTTTTCATGACAATATCACGAACCAATAGATGAATGTATATTTTGTGCTGCTGAATCACAACATGCCGTGAGACTGGATTGGATTCCACAAGCTTGGCACACCTGTCTTTGGGCAGTTTTGTCCATTCCTCTTTGCAGCACCTCTCAAGCGCCATCAGGTTGGATGGGGAGCGTCGGTGCACAGCCATTTTCAGATTTCTCCAGGCTCTGGCTGGTCCACTCAAGGACACCAGGTGTGCTTAGCGTCATATTTCTGCTGAAATATGAACTGTCACCCCAGTCTGGGGTCAAGAGTACTCTGGAGCAGGTTTTCATCCAGGATGTCTCTGTTCATTCCTACATTCATCTCTCCCTCTAGCCTGAGTAGTCTCTCAGTTCCTGCCTCTGAAAAGCATTCCCACAGCATGATGCTGCTGCCACCATGCTTCACTGTAGGGATGATGCCTGGTTTCCCCCAAACATGATGCCTGGCATTCACAATGAAAGAGTTCAATCTTTGTCTCTTCAGACCAGAGAATTTTGTTTCTCATGGTCTGAGAGTCCTTCAGGTGCCTTTTGGCAAACTCCAGGTGTCTTTTCGTAAGGAGTGGCTTCCAGGTCTGATTGGTGGATTGCTGCAGAGATGGTTGTCCTTCTGGAAGGTTCTCCTCTCTCCACAGAGGAATGCTGGAGCTCTGATAGAGTGACCATCGGGTTCTTGGTCACCTCCCTGACTAAAGTCCTTCTCCCCCAATCACTCATTTTAAAAGGTTGGCCAGCTTCAGGAAGAGTCCTGGTGGATCCAATCTTCTTCCATTTGTGGATGATGGAGGCTACTATAATCATTGGGACCTTCAAAGCAGCAGAAATGTTTCTGTATCCTTCCCCAGATTTGTGCCTCAAGACAATCTTGTCTCGGAGGTCTACAGACAGCTCCTTTAACTTCATGCTTGGTTTGTGCTCTGACATGCACTGACAACTGTGGCACCTTACATGTAGACAGGTGTGTGTCTTTCCAAATCATGTTCAATCAACTGAATTTACCCCAGGTCGGCTCAAGTTAAGATGCAGAAACATCTCAAGGATGAACAGTGGAAACAGGATGCACCTGGGCTTAATTTTAAGCTTCCTGGCAAAGGCTAATACATTTGCAAAAATCTCACATTTTCACATTCTCATTATAGGGTATTATTGTGTGCAGAATTTTGAGGGAAAAAATTAATTTTATCCATTTTGGAATAAGGCTGTAATATAAAATGTTAAAAAAATGAAGCGTTGTGAATACTTCCCAGACGCACTGTACAGACTGTACAGTAGATCTAATTTAACAAATTCTGCAACCACTTTGGTCCATATCGTTCCACCTGGTGCAAAGCGGTCCACATTCTAATTCAAGACTTCTTGCTTGCTTCCACCTGATGCATTTGTCATTTTAACGCCCAGCACCCACATCCTATAAATAGTGCATATTAGTCTGCAAACTGAGATGTGTGAGACACACAGCTGGCACAGTCACATCATCCACGACAAGAAAGACTTGTGCCATAAATGGGCAAGAAACAAAACTGAGCCTCAAGGCCTTACAGGGGTGCACATAACTGGTACTCATCATGTTTGTGTGTGCTAAAAATCATTGATGCACAGCAGACAACACACAGAGGGAAACACTTTCCTGTCATTGCTTTCCTCCTACAAAGTGCTTCCCTTGTGTTTTCTGCTGCACATCATTTATTTTTAGCACACACAAGTACCATGAGTACCAGTTATGTGCATGCCTTTATATAGACACGCGTTTTTAGTGCCCAGCTTTGAGCTCAGTTTATGTGTTGTCTCCATAGAACACAGAGCAGAAACACAACCCAAAAGCCTTTTGCACCACTGTGCTGCATTCGTTTTATGCTCACCATCAATATGGAGCCTTTTAAGTGCAAAGTGATGTGGTTTTCTTCTAAACAAGAATGCCTCAACATGGTTGTTAATTAAATTTCAGAAGTAATACCTCCTCAAACCCGTGTCAAAGTGAAACATTTTCTCCCACAGTGCCAGCCCCCTTGTGATTTCATTGCTTCATGTTCCTGTTGAAAGCAAAGGGCTTAAATACAGTGCTCGCTGGTGTTTCATGCTAATTTGCGATGGCAAGTGGAGCAGGCAGTGCTGCTCTGTGAGCAAAGCAGAAGGGGCAAGAAGAGGATTAGATAATCAAACAGTGTGCCACTTTAAATAATCTCTGACTCCTCTGGGGGAGGTGAGATTTAAAGCTGGAGCCCTTCTGCTTTAATTGTCAGATTTTCCTGTCATTACAGTTGAGGGCCTCAGTAATTCAGTCTTATTAAATATTCAGGAGCCAGGATGAGGAGGAGAAGGAAAGACAAAGCAAGAGAGGAAAACAGAGGTAGAGAGTGGTGAGAAAATCAAACAGGATTTCAGTGACCACAGTGAGGAAAACCCTTTTAATTCATCAAAGAACTTGCATGGAAAAATTCTTTAGCTAATGCTTGGAAGATTCAATTTTCATTTAGAAAATAGTCATATTTTTACAAATATGTGGATAAACATACAAACCACCACAGTAAATGAGGGGCCATTGTTCGCCGTCATTGTAAAGAGCTTACTACATACATAAGAAGAAGAAGAACAACAACAGGAAGGTCATCCTGTCATTTTCAAACAGCCTTGCAATCAGCGCAAGTGGAACACTGAAGGTGAACATTGTCAAACTTTATGGGTCTTTCTGCAGTGACATTTAAACCTTTCCATATTGTTAGCTTCACCACTTGCTGCACTCACATTGGCTGTATAAGATAAGATATATATAAGAACAACTTTATATATCCTGAAGGAAATTATTTTGCCGGAGTACCAAAACAGTAAACAATGTTTTTTTAAGCACAACAAATTTATGCAAAATGACCTGTAAGACATTTGCACAAGATGTTCGACAATATTGCGCATAACTGTTCATTACGTATTCATCCTGCAGAAGGGGGAGGAGTTATACAGTGAGATTGCCACAGGTAGGAAAGACTTCCTGTGCCGTTCTGTGGTGCACCTCGGTGGTCTCAGTCTATGGCTGAAGGTGCTGTGATGGGATGTCAGTGTGGCACATCCCGGGGGTGGGATGTGCTTTCCAAAATGCTGAGCAGTTTCCTCAGCATCCTCCTCTCTCACACCTCCACCACAGACTCCAGTTCAACCCCCAGGACAGAGCCAGCTCTCCCGATGAGCTTGTTAAGTCTGTTCATTGCAGATCATCAGCTAGATGTTGTTTTCAATGACATGATGAGTAAAATTACACCATGGATGGCTCTTGGTATGTGCACTGTGACTACAATGCATTTTTTAAAAATTTTGCCACTTGCTGTAGTGATGAGGACAAACCAAAACTTTCATCTTTAACAATGGAAAAAGACAGGCTGCAAGACTATTTAAGTGCAGACAGATGGGGTTTTGTATCAGGTAAATGTGAATAAAGTGTGCTATTACATTAAGAAATTAAGTTCTTGCATCATAAACAATATTTTAAGCAAAAATCAGAACCAGAGCTTCCTGTTTTAATATAGTGTTCTTTGCTCTTTCTACAAAGTAAATTGTTGTATATCTCAATAACACAGAAAAGTGACTGCGTCCACATGATGACAGCTTTCATTCTGCTGTCACAAACAGTGTGACAATTTTTCTACCGACATGGAAAATCCACATAAATGCAGGACATTTGGGATGTTTTCCAATGATGTTCTGAGCAATTTAACAGCGGTATTTTAGATTAAATGAAAAGAGATTGTGAAGTGCAACTGAACAGCTATGTGTCTGAAATTGACTTGTTTTCTCTGGCTGCCATTTAGATGTGCATCACAACATCACAATGCTACAATCATCATCATCATCACTACCCAGTGTGAACCCTGCCTCTCTCCCTGGGATAGGATCCAGGCACTCATGACCCTTAACTGGAATAAACTGGTTGAACAAATGAATGAATGAATGAATAATCATAATCATCCTCATCATCATAACAACAAAAGACATTTGCAGTCCTGAAAAAGCATAAAACTCTACATTTGTCAGTATTAAATTTCCATTTAACATGTCACAGAGGAAATCTATAGTGAAATCATAAATGTGATTATCAGTGCTGTTATATGTTTACAACAGTTTTCTCTCAGAACCTAAAGAACAAAGACATGTTCTTGATGTCAAGAAGAAAACATCTCAGTCTCATACTATTGAGAAGAGCTTTGTAACAGGCACCAACAGTTGTCTATGGGGAAAGTGGTGACATATACAGTATATATACAATATATATACATGGGAAATACAAGTATACTGACATCTATTATAACTTGAGATATGCTGCTTTAAAGAAAATGCCATTTGCTTTTGATGAACTTTCAAGGTTTGACAATGAAATACAGCAATAAATTACAGGTTATGCAAAACATTACTCAGTATTTATTATATAACACCTAAATACATCCTTGTCATTTGATTGGTGGTTTGTATGTCACATGATATTGAGCATTTGTCCCATTTGCCATTGTGTTCCATTTACCGTGCAAATTTAGTTCCATACATTTTATACCATTACATGCCATGATCACTGCATGCTCACACGAGTGGCAATGGTGCCTAGCTTAAAAACAAATAGCGCCCACAACACAGTGCCCAGAGTAATGGATGGGAAGGTTGGACATGTCGGGGGGGCTCGAGAGAGGGTTGGGTGTGTGTGTGTGTGTGTGTGTGTGTGTGTGAGAAAGCAGTGTTTGCAAGAGGCAGAGCCACGCAGGCTGGGTTGGCCCCACCGCAGGCCAGGGCTTGTGAGGGGCCACTGGGGCACCATCAGATGACACCCAGGTGAGATGGAACATCTCAGTCTTGCTACTGACCTTTGGTGGACACCATAGAACTGGGAAGTCCCTTTTCTCTTGTTTATAAATTAATCAAATATCAAATGACAAGGATCTATTTTAGGCATTATATAAAACAAATAATGAATGTTTTTTCATTCATGCAGTAGAAAGAATATTTAATTCACTCATGAAATATTCTTTGCATTGTACCCATAAACATTCATTATTTGTATATTATATAGAGTTCCTCAAATTCATGTAGCCATGAACTCAGTAACATGTACACATGCGAAATGCCTTCAGCACATAATTAATTTGCTTATTATGGAAGAGACCTTGTTTTAATACCTAAAAACAAGTGGGAGTTCAGAGGTCAGGTGACAGCTTCTGTTTGGTGGAAAGGCTCCTACAGTATAGCAGTGTGTTGTGTCATCAGTCACACTGTCATTGTTGGCTTTTTAGTATGTTGATATATTTCTTTAATTGGGCATGAGGAGGCATGGTGGCCAAGTGGTTAGCGCATTTGCTTTCAATTCTGATGGCCCCTGGCTCAAGACCATATGTGACCATTCTCCATGCAATGTGGAGTTGTGCCATAAAGGGCATCCGGTGAAAAACCTGTGCCAAATCAACATGTAGATTCACACGGTGGTGACCCAAAGACACAGGCAGAAAGAACAACACAATGTGTCCTTGTGTGAACGTTTTTTTCCACTTTATCATTGTCAGGGATTTAACTTTTATTAAGTTTTTTTTTTCTTTAAACTGCCATTGTAGTCATACCAACCGAGGTTCTTGTTTGACGATGAATAGGACTTCTGCTGACAGAAGTGAGGAGAGCTGTCCATGGTGCTGAACACCACAATTGAACCACAGGGACAAACATATTCAAATGAGGATGCTCAGACCACACAACTCATTTTATTCCACTGAAAAAAGCAAACGAACAAAAAACAGACTCAAGACAAAAGTGAAAATAAGTAACTGTAAAGGAATGACATGGTAATGGAATTAAAACAGCAAAATCTGGCTTACTATTAAAAATCTGCTCTGATTGTAATTCTGTCAACATAGAATTGCCCAAACATGTTGCATTTGCATTAAAATAAATTCAGTGACACTTTTCCTGCATAAAATGCAATTCTGCTATGAATTCTAATATTGTAAATAGAACATCAAGCTATTGTTTTAATTCTTAGCAATCAAAAGTAAACCCTGACATTAAATTCATGCGGTGAATGGGCTGATGTGTTAAAATTGTCTATGAAAGAAAAGAAGTGAAGAAATAAAGTGCTATTCAGTAATGAGTCACCCTGTGTGATGACGGCCTGGAGCTACAGCCTCCACACACATTACGGAAACATCTTGACATGACATTTACAAGAGCATTCAGGCCAAAAAAAGCAGAGTTTTCATGAAAGAAGGGTCAAAATATGCAAATGGAGCAAAGTAATTAAACCATTCCAGAAATTTTTTTGAAGTGTTGTCAGGTGCAGTGACATTAACAGGGTTTTTCTGCAATAGTGTCTATGTTTTATTGTTTTTTTTTTTTGGGGGGGGGGGGGGGGGGGTGAGGAGCTGGGCTTTTACTGGCATTATTTTCAAATAAAAGCATTTTCCTCAGAAAAAGAATAAAATGTTTTTTCCATTTTAAATTTACAACAATATGGTCTATATTAGAACTACAATGATTAATTGATTAATCAATTAATCAATTGTTAGCTGGTTATTAGTTTTTCTCAACTGCTAAAACACTCAGCCCTATTGTCTGAATCAAAATGCTCAATTGCCTGAACACACTGACTGAATCAGTCACTCTTTTGGCAAAACCATAAACACTTTTCACCTGTTTATACAATTGATCGCACTTGTGGCCAATGATGTGAAGGAATATATATAAGCCAGTTCAGAGAGCACTGGTTTGTGAGGCACTACAACAGATAGAAATCTGAGAGGAGGAATTGGTGTGAGAGGTGGTCGAGGTGGTTGAAGTGGTCAGCGAAGACAAAGAACAGTAATATCTGATGAAATCAGAGCTACTGTGATTGATGTTCTTCTCATTTGTATATTTTTGTACGTTATTTTTACGTAGGCTTACTGTATGCATGTGCTAAATGCACATGATTTCTGTTTGTTTTTGTACTGTACAAGTGCTACGCTTACAGTTTTTCTCAATTGCTAAGACACATTTCTTAAAAGCTGCAATCATTTTCTCTAAAGTGTGAACACAAAACCCAATTTTCAATCTACTTTCACAAAACCCCAGACTCTTCTTGCAAAACCAAACTTACACCTCAAAACAGTTCAATCTGTGCTCAAAACTGAACTATGTTGTCAAATCATGGCCCGAGTCAATCAAAATTAAAAACACTACTGAGCAGTCTCTAAACACTACATAGAAAATACAATGGTCAGGACATGAAGCTGTAGAAATAAATGTTTATTGTTCACTGTAGGCTAAATGCATGTTGCAAAAAAAAAACAAAAAAAAACTGTGCATTTAGCAGTTGTACATAGTAAAAAAAAGTACAAATAGCAGAAATCCTATGCATTTACACACAGCACTTGTACAGTACAAAAACAATGTGGAGTTGCGTCAGGAAGGGCATCCGGCGTAAAACCTGTGCCAAAGGAAGGGACTTACTTTACTTGTACAGTACAAAAACACCCAGAAATCATGTGCATTTAGCACTTGTACAGTAAGCCTATGTAAAAATAACGTACAAAAAATATACATGGAATACTAAGCCAAAAACAGTTCGATTAACCCTCCAATACAATACTAGAGTACACTGGCACAGTGATGTACTAAAACATGTATTTACTTACAGTATACTGTGGTAGAGTATATGGTATAGTCATACAGTAAGTCCTGCCAACATTTACACAATATAATGACAAAAAAAGTAATTTAGCTGTTCTCTTCTCTAAATCTTTGGATTATGGTGGACACAGTGGATCTACTGATGTTTGGTTGGACCCTTTGTCCAGCCTCCCTCATGCTCATACTGTGGACAAGAACATGGTCAATCACAGTAACTCTGATTTCATCAGATATTACTGTTCTTTGTCTTCGCTGACCATCTTGACCACCTCGACCACCTCTCACACCAACTCCTCCTCTCAGATTTCTATCCATTGTAGTGCCTCACAAACTAGTGCTCTCTGAACTGGCTTATATATGTTCCCTCACATCATTGGTCACAAGTCTGATCAGTTTTGAGTTCTTGTTTTCATTTGGTGACACTAGTGCTTTAACTGTGTTTGACTTTTGCCACCTGTGCTCACCATTATGCCACACAGGTGCATCACAATGAAAATGTGTTGGCAAGTTGTGCCGAAACAGGTGAAAAGTCCTTATGGTTTTGCCAAAAGAGTGACTGATTCAATCAGTGGGTTCAGGTAACTGAGCATTTGGTTCAAACAATAGGGTTTAGCGTTTTAACAACTGAGAAAAACGGTACTGTTCTTTGTCTTCGCTGACCACTTCGACCACCTCAACCACCTCTCACACAAGCTCCTCCAAGCAGCTGAGAAAAACTGTAATGATTTGAGTCTTTGTTTTCAAATGTCCAAATCCTCCAATTTTACCCTCTTAAATGTGAATATTTTCTAGTTTCATTACTTTGCTTTACTCTCCTCTGACAGTAAACAAAAATATCTCTGAGTGGTAGACAAAAGACATTTGATGACATCTTTGGCTTTGGGAAACTGATTCACGTTTTTCCACATTTTCTGACAATTTATATAATTATAATAATAATAATAATAATAATAATAATAATAATAATAAACAATCAGGAAATGAATAAAAATTTTAAATAAATGTTGTCTGAAAGTCCAAGAAATCAGAGAGCACATACCTTGGAATCACACCTGAAATTGCACCTGCCTCAAAACAAGCCCAACCCATGACCACAATACAATTTAATTTAATTTATTTATTTATTTTTCTGCTCAGGATTGAATTCAGCAACAGTTTTCCAACGGATGCCCTTCCGGTGTCGCAGACTAAAGGGTCCCCCTAAAAATCGGCCCCCCCAATAACGTGGTTCACGGATGAACACCTCGTTTCTGCTCCAAACTGCTCTCCAGTCATCATCTATCTCAGCGACAGATATCTGAAACTTTTGTACAACAATCATTTCCACAAAAATTCGGCATTATTTCATAATAAAAGGTGGCAGAAGTGACCAGAGCTAAATGGCTAAAATGAGCTGCTAGCTGATGTGTTCACTGAGCGTCTGACATTTCAAAGTGCCACGGAATTTCACTTCATTTCTGCATAAAACTGACTTTAGAATGATTTAAGTGGTTTTACCTTTATCATCGGATGGTTAATAATCCCATTAATCCATTTGATTGCTTTGAGTGCTGCTGTGGTAAGAAATGACGCATGTGCAGATGCAAAAGGGGGACCGATTTTTAGGGGCAGGCTGTTCAGTCTGCAACACCGGAATCAATTGTATTCGTGCATGTGTGGAGGTTTTGGTGGTCTTAAATTGCCTTCCAGTCAGCTACTAATCAGGACCTTCTCTGCCCATCAAAAATGCAACTGAAGACGTGTTTCTTTTGTTTTGAGAGTGCCAGCTGACAAACAGACAGACAAGAAAACAGCTGCGATCACATAACCACCTTAGCTGAGGTTATAAGGTCATTAACGGTGCTCTGTAAGCTTCTGCTCAGCAGCCTTTGGGGACATGGTTTTGCTTTTGTTTGTTTTTTCCCCTCCCTTCAGGTTTCACAATGTGGTGCAGCAACAATCAGATGACAAAGTTGTATCACTGAGACCTACATTTTTTTTCTTTAGTCCGCCTGGATATTTATAGCAATTATTTAAAAGAGCTGCCCACTTGCAACACCATATGTTTGCAAACAAACACAGGATATGATGCAGCGGTTGAATGATTGGGGTTTGTGAACAAATTGTGGGGATAGAGCATGTTTTCTGAAAAAAAAAATCATGCATGCAACATTTCTTTCAACTTAGGATGCAATCTTCAGCAGAAATCAGGCTAAAACGGATGATGTGAGTTTTCTTGCTGCAGGCCAGATACGCCCTTCGTTTACGCCACAAAAACTATATAATTGAATTCTCACTGCAGCCTCCGCCTTCCCTTCATGGCTCAAAATGACAATAAAAAATGTTCCATTTATATCATCCTCTTTCAACTTCATCTCTTTCTCCTCCTCATCCCCTCCTCTGTCTCCTTGCATTTCATGTCTGGCCTTTCCTTGGTGTTTCCCTTCACTCTTCCCCCTCCTCTGGTCCTTTTCCTGCAAAGCATTAGCTTGCAGCAGTCAGGCCGCTTGACAGCTGCTCCACCTGAAGAATATCAATCAATGTTGCTGTGGCGACTGAACCGTGCTGCTCTCCTTTATGGGTTTTTCCCCTCTTCCTATCATCTTCTTAGTTGTTTGATGACTGAACAGGATTCAGTTTGTTTTATTCTTTTTGTAAATTGATCAACAGACTCTGAAAAGGTGTGAACATTTAGAAACTATTTTCTTAATGTGATGTATTCAGGGACATACGTTAACACGTTTGCTGCTAATTTTCCAAGGTGTGACTAATCGAGTCACAGATGCAAACCTCAAGATGCTTCCGATTATCGCTGCACATGAGCCAGGCAGACAGGCGTGTGATGGAAATGTTTGTCACTGCTAAAACATGACAGCAGACTGAATAAATCACGCTGCTCCAAAGCTCCTCCAAAGCCCCTCCAATCACTGCTAAGGACAAATCTGTAGGAAAAAGGGGAACAATTCTGGTTGGAATTATTGCTATTGCTGAATTTAAGTGCAGAATTCAGAACATGTTTGAGAACAAGTCCACAAAATTATCTGCCAGATGTGTTGCTTTCAGGTGCATCTGGAAAGTATTCACAGTGCTTCACTTTCTCCACATTTTGTTATGTTACAGACTGATTCCAAAATGGATGAAATTAAAAAAAAAAAAATCACAATTCTACACACAATACCCCATAATGACAATGTGATTTTTTTTTTAATTTTTGCGAATTTAGGAAAAAAAATATCACATGTACATAAGTGTTCACAGTCTTTGCTATGAAGCTCAAAATTGAGCTCAGGTGCATCCTGTTTCCACTCATCATCCTTGAGATGTTTCTACAGCTTAATTGGAGTCCACCTGGGGTAAATTCAGTTGATTGGACATGATTTGGAAAGACACACACACACACACACACACACACACACACACACACACACACACACACACACACACACACACACACACACACACACACACACCTGTCTACATATAAAGTCCCACAGTTGACAGTGCATGTCAGAGCACAAACCAAGCATGAAGTCAGAGGAATTGTCTGTAGACCTCTGAGACAGGGTTGTCTTAAGGCACAAATCTGGGGAAGGGAACAGAAACATTTCTGCTGCTCTGAAGGTCCCAATGAGCAGAGTGGCCTCCATCATCCATAAATGGATCCACCAGGACTCTTCCTAGGGCTGGCCAACCATCTAAACTGAGCAATCAGGGCAGAAGGGCCTTAGTCAGGGAGGTGACCAAGAACTCCATGGTCACTCTGTCAGAGCTCCAGCATTCCTCTGTGGAGAGAGAACCTTCCAGAAGGGCAATCATCGCTGCAGCAATCCACCAATCAGGCCTGTATGGTAGAGTGGCCAGACAGAAGTCACTCCTTAGCAAAAGGCACATGGCAGAGTCCAAATGCAATTTGCTGTGGGGATGTTTTTCAGTGGCAAGAACTGGGAGACTAGTCAGGACTGAGGGAAAGATAAATGCAGCAATGTACAGAGACATCCTGGATGAAAACCTGCTCCAGAGCGCTCTTGACCTCAGACTGGAGTGATGGTTTATCTTTCAGCTGGACAATGACCCTCAGCACACAGCCAAGATATCAAAGGAACAGCTTCAGGACAACTGTGTGAATGTCCTTAAGTGGCCCAGCCAGAACACAGACCTGAATCTCATTGAACATCTCTGCAGAGATCTGAAGATGGCTGTTTTAAGCCTGGAAAATGAAATCATTTAATCTTTTTTTTTTATTATTATTTTTTTTAAGAGGAGGAGACAAGATATGTGACATTTTTTGAATGGTTGCACACAAAGCCTGCTGGTGAAAAGGTGAGATGCTGAGCAGTAGACATCTTGTTGTTATCTACATGTTGAACTGGGAGCAGATTCCAAAAATAAGTTGGAAACATTGGGACAGGCCTGGACTTCAATTTTAGAACTTGATATACAAATAAGGGATAATAAAATTATTTATTTTAAATATTCATGTCACTGTCAAAATTAAAATCCAGGTGAAGATGGAATCTGCTTAGTCCAAATGAATTTTTTTGTGCCAAGGAATCTTGGATGTTGATTGTGCCAAGGGAAATTTAAAATCTGCCAAGATAAAACTAAAATTTAACTCTGCCTCAGCAAAATTACAATCTTCATTGTCTTCAGTTTAAAGAAACAACAGAATATAAGTAAAGGACGCTGCAGAAATGTGGAGTAAATTAATGCTTCCATTGTGTAGGATAGAAAACAGCCTCGATTACTGAAGTGATTTCATTCTTAATTTGTTTCATTTCATTCACAGCTTCACTGATTCATCATACAGGACTTAAAACCTGTTTGTACCTCATAACATCATGAGTATTTTAGTTGGTGTTCTCTATCAAGTTAATTTACTGCAAAAATTTACCCTTTTTTTCTCCACCATCCTGTATGTTATGTCAGGAGGATTTCAGATTGGCCTGAGTAGAATCTAAAATTAGACTTTTGCCTTGTCAAATTTTAAATCTGCCTGGGTAGGTTTCAAATCTTCATGGGCAGAATGAAATTTTAAATTGACCAAGCTGGGTTCTAAATCCATCTGGATATTAATTTAATCTGTGACATATGATGTAATATATAATTTAATACACATATCATAATGACAGCACATTTTCATACTGACAGCAGTTATGCATTTTCTCTGTGTCCTTATTTTTGTTTTTGTGAGAATCCAGTTACATGTCTGTTCCAGAGTTCACATAAAAAGCAGCAAAAAAAAACCCCCAAAAACCAAACAAACAAACAAACAAACAAACAAACAAAAAAACAGTTATTCAGTCAAGGGGTTCCTAAATATTAAATAGACTCTACTGTTTTTAAAAGGGTGTGATTATGTCACCTAGCAACAATTCCTCTAGGATACTAAATTGTCAGGATAGCAATTACAGTCTTCCTTCTAATTGCTTCGATCTACCTTCACATATGGAACACACTTCAACTCTCCCCAGTCGTGGCCCCACTGCCACTCCTCTACAAAACACTAACAGCAAAATGACTCCCCACAGAGCCATCGTCAGTGCCAGCAGTGCCAGGCCCGCCAACGGAGGGTTAAGTAAATATTGGGCAAAGCAGCTGCTCTCAGAGTACCATCGTCTGCCTGGTCCCAGCCTGGAATAAATCAAATGCAGCAATTAGTGCCACACCGTCCCTCTGCCCTCGTTAAACAGCCCCGCCTGCTGTGGAAGGCTATAAGCACAGCGCACAACCCCGCAATGATGCAGGAAGGAATAGCTGCAAGGAAGGATGGATGGATGGATGGATGGATGGATGGATGGATGGATGGATGGATGGATGGATGGATGGATGGATGGATGGATGGATGGATGGATGGATGATGAAAGAAGGATGAATGAATGGATGGAAGGATGGCCAATGTTTTGGGTGGATGGATGGATGGATGGATGGATGGATGGATGGATGGATGGATGGATGGATGGATGGATGGATGGATGGATGGATGGATGGATGGATGGACAAACAGGCAGACAGATGTCTGGACAGTTGGACAGCTGAACAGATCAGTACATGCACAGATGGCTGGGATAGAGGATGGAAGGAAGGATGAATGAATGGATAGAAGGATGGCCGACATGATGGGTAGATGGATGGATGAATAATGGATGGACAGACAGATGGATGAATGGATAGATGGACAGATAGACAGGTAGAAGGACAACAGATGAACTGGTGGACAGAAAGATGGCTGATGGATGATAGATAGATGGACGATGTATAATGGGTGCATGGATGGATGGATGGATGGAGAGTTGGACAGATCAGTGGATGCAAAGATGGGTGGCTGTTTTGGAGGACACAAGGACAGATGAAAGGGTGACTGGATGGATGATTAGTTAGAAAGATAAAAAAAAAAAAAGACCAGATGGATGGATCCCAGGTTGGTTTAATGGCTGTAATCCATTTCAGGTGACATCACAAACAAATAAGTTGGTCATCTTGGAGACACTCATATTGTTTGTAGTAAACAGACTGGAACATAAGTAGGAAAAAAGAATATGGTGGAGGACATCAGTCCACTGTCAGCAACCTGGTCACCAACACCCTCCACCCCCACCCCCTGTCCACCAACACACACACAGCTGATGATGGTGACAGGAGAGAAGACAAGAATAAGAGGGAGGAAACTGCTCCTGTTCCAGGTGTGTGACCACAGGATTAAGTTCTGGCTCACTAACATCCAAATGGAAAATTGTGAAGCTGTATAATTGAGGATACAAAATGCAAAACATGCACTATGCACGATTTCTCCAATCACAGCCACAGAAGCCTATAACTTCTTCTGGGTTGTCTGAGTCTCTTGGTGGCTTTCCTGAATCTTCTCCTTCTCGCACAGTCACTCAGTTTTTGAGAACTGTCTACTCCACACAGATTTACCATAGAGTGTCATACAGTTTGTATTTCTGCATAATTGATGTAAATAAAGTCCGAGACATAGTCAGTGACTTGGAAATGTTTATGTATCCATCACCTGACTTATCTGAAGAAAACTGGCAATAAAACTGATTATTTACAGATATTATACTAAAGCATTCCATTACTTATGCAACCCGTCATCTTGGCTTTTCTATTTTTTATTCATTTATATCAAGTTGTAGAGATTTGCTTTCAGTTTGACTTTAAGGATGATGTACTGAAACGTGTTCCAGTACGTTTGGAGGGGACTGTATATTGGGGAGATTGTGTAGTGAGTAGCATTGGAGAAGGGAAGAAAAGGGTGCCACCAAGATTATATTCCATAGTGTGCACCACCCCCCCCGCCCCCTAATAATTTGACGTATGGGTTTATTTTCAAACAAGAGAGGAGATGTGATCAGACGTGACCTCTGTGGTGATGACTGCCGCAGTGCTGCACTATAATGCAGCGCTGACCCACAGTGGCCATTTTCCCTTTTTGCAACACGTTGGATAGTGGCGCAGCATCAAGGCTCATATCAAAATCAGCCCTCACAATTTGTCAGTGTAAATGAGCATCGTTGGCAGGGTTCAACAAATCATTAGCTAAGTACAAAGAAATATCACCATGGCAAAGTTTGGCAAAGTGGCGTTAGAATAGAAAAAGGGGCTTTTTTGTGCATGCTGATCTGGAATGAGGGTCTGGATGATGATGCAAACACCGGTGGTTTGATTTCTAGTCCATCTGAATGCCCCCCCCCATGAATAATCTGATGCACTTTTATTTTTTGTTTCTTCAAGATAGGAGATACAATGGCGGAGACTAATGGCACAATATTCCCCACACCTCATGCAAGGCAGGCGTGCAGCATTTACGTGACAAGTACTACATCCGTTCTCTTTTGCAAACTTTCCCCCAGATTCCGGCGGCAGGACTACGACCTACGACCAAAACGCATGCAGCAGGTTGATGTGTTAAATAGACCAGTTTGTGTCCACGCGTGGAAAGCTGTGCCCATCGTAATATTGTCTGGAATCTGCAGTAAATATGATAAAATAATCTGACTATGAAATAACACAGACTACTTATCCTTCTTCTACAGAGGCACTGCCATGTGGAAGTGAGACAGTTTAACACTTCAAATAAAAATACACAGCGATTAACCTGAAAAATTAAACACTACTGTTACTAATACAAATGCTTCTTCTACTACTATCACCATTACTACAATTACTACAACAACAACCACTACTACTACTACTACTACTACCACTGCTGCTGCTGCTAGTGTGATAAATAATAAAATTTAAAGACTAAGCAATGACATTTCCTGGAAAAAATATTTCCTTTGAACTTTCATGTCATTCTGACAAATGAATTAAATCCACAATCACTAAAATAAAATGCTTTTATTGTCTTGTTACTTCATTTTAAGAGAAATATAGATGCTAATATAATTTGTCATTTTCAAATGAAGTAATGAAATGAATGAATGAATATGCATCTAATAACTTTTACCTAATGAAGAATACTCATGCACCGTGCACTGTGTCTGTGTGCTGCACTGTACACTGCATTGTGCACTAGACTATGCAGTGCACTGATTTGTGCTGGGTGTCCTGTGTATTACAAAGCACTAGAATCCTCCTGTGTGCGCTGCACTGTGTGTGTGTGTGTGTGTGTGTGCGTGGTGTGTAAAAGATACGGCTTTGCTTTTTTAACAGCAACACAATCCTCTTGTTTGCATTTGGCTTTCATGAATTAACATCAGCAAATGCTGATCTAATTTATGACAGCTGCTCCAAAAAGTGATCATCAATGATCAGTGAGGTGCTTTTTATCCTTCATCAACTCTGATGCCCATAATCTAAAAATACCCAATTAAACTTTCAATGTAATTTAATTGACAACAACACATGAAAGGACAAAAGCTGGACCTCATGAGACGAGGACTAGCCATCAGCCCCCGTATTACCATATTGCTCTAAATTACCACAATCACTAGGGGAGCATTTAACATGCCAACACCCAGTGGGGGGGGAATCCACAAATAATGTCAGAATGAAAGTATCTGATTTGTATTCTGCTCTCTGTTTCCTTGTGCTACCAGTTGCTGTTGTGTCCGGGGTAATTAGGAGGTAATGAGAGTGTAATTGTGCACGGTGCACATTTAGTGACAGACAGAAAGGTAACAGACAGACAGACAGACAGACAGATGGCACAATCAGGTGCTGAGTGACGAGATTTGTGATGCCTGCAACAATGCCGTACAGAAGGGGGCCACGTCTCCAACACCACCACCTCCTGACTTCCACTAGGAGACAACAAGACAGTGGAGAGGGGGACAAAGGAGGAGGGAGACTGACGTGGGAGAGGGGGATGGGGAAATATGGAGGGAGCAGGTGGAGAAAGCTGGTTAGCCGTGCCTCTGCTGGAGATGTGAGGAAGGACCTAAACGAGCCGGCTCTTTGTGCAGGTGCTAAAATCTTCTATCACAGTGCCCTTGAGCAAAAGGCGACCACCAAAGCCACTCAGCAGACTGACTTTATAAATGTTTTTTTTTTTTAAAGATTGGCTCAGTCCTGCTGCAAGAGCATCAACATTCAGCATCCACAAAATGAAATGATTCTGCTCCAAGTCTGCAAGAGAAGACGGACGTCAAACATCAACATGAAATGATCCAGGCTGAATGATTCATCTCGCCAGGGAAAGTGTTTTTTCTGAACAAGAGAACACCTTTATTCACCCGTCTTTGTTTTTTCTTCTCTTTTCCTTATCTTCCCGTGCGCTGTGACACATGTAGGAATAACAGCGAAACAATTCTGAAACAAAATTCATTCTGAAACAGGCCCCCCCCCCCCCTTTTTTTTTCTGTTTGCGCTGTCTCGCACCTAAATCTCCCCCTCTCGTGCCCAGCCGGAGACACATTCTCCTGTTAAAGGTGCATTGTGAGAGAAAGAAAGAAGAGGGGGATAGAAAGACAGAGGTGAGGCGGTTACTGTGGCAACCAGGAGAGTGACTCTTAGGCAATGGCAAATGCATTCGGAAAAGGAGAGAGAGATGTGGAGGAAGAGGAGGAGGAGAGAGGAGTGGGGTGGGGGGGTGGGGGTGTGTGTGCGTGTGTGTGTGTGCGTGTGTGTGTGTGTGTGGGGGGGGTGTAGGGTGCAGATCAGAGGGAGGTGTCAGTGGGTTACTGCGCACACAGAGATTCTTCCTCTTTTTCTCCGCTGGCAGAAGAAAGGAAGGCAGGAACAAAAGGAGCTGTCTTTTGAATGGTCGCTGTGCTGGATTGGACTGTCAGAGCTTCCTGCTAACAACCTCACTTAGCTCGCTGCTCCCACTTGCAGACACTTCCTTACTCTCTTTGCTCTTCCTCGCAACCCTTTTCTGTCTCTTTCGTAATGTTACCTGCTCCAATGTGCTGCAGAGGATTGTCAGTTTGATTTTTTTTTTACCATGAGTAAAACATGTCTTTGAGTATTTTATATGAAAGAGGCCGCAACGTTGTCTTCATAGAGCTGTCCTCTCTAGCAAAGGTGCCCAGCGCCATTTTGGAGCATGAAGAAAAGCCAAAGGAACATGCCTTACCAGCGTTCTGACAAACCTCCAGGTGCACTAAATGCTAGATATGAATGGAAATTAAGTATATGTGATATCAACACAGGGGCACCTGTGTGTTGGAACATGAGCAGCGAAACGTGGCGCATGGCTAAAATGTTGTAGATGACGTTCGCAAGTAATATGCCTAACCTGAGACTCCCTAAGTAACCTTTCATTTGGCACACAGTAATTACCCAAGGACCCCAGGGTCCTCCAAAAAGACCTAGTACCAAAGACCTCTAGTCATTACCTTAGGTCACTAGTGAGCATCCAAGAATCACACAGGAAGCACCTAAAGTTCAGGGACATCATGATTCCGTAAGCACTTCCAAGGCAACACCTCATCTCAAAGGCAAAGGACCCTGAAACATGAACATCACTGCAGAGATAAGGACAAGGGAACACCCATGATTCACCCGGCTGCCCGACACCACAATGTGGTGGATGCAGCAACCCATAGCACCAGCTTCTTCCAGGTCTAAGTCTGCCTGAAAATGTACACAGTGCAGTAGTGCAAGTAAAACGGTCTCTGGGTCAAGGTCAGCTGTTTCACATTGAGTTTGTACAGCTGCAGTTCCATCAGGAAGGACATCCCAAGTAAAAATTGTGTCAAATCAACAACCTCATGGAAAAATGGGAGAAGACAAAAGGAATGGAAGCGTAGTGCAAATTCTCCCAGAAGACTCACAATTCAGCATCTCACAATCAGCTAATTGACTTCAGCCATGTACACAATCCTAAACGCATGCCACCATTAACAATCACTGCAAACCAATCGGATGCAGGCATGTCCGTTAAAAGCTTTGTCGTCTCACTAACCTCTCACTGTTTTTTTCAGTTCCCTGCCTGACGCTCCCTTCGCCACCACCACCAGTTGGTCCTTTGCCTTTGGGGATGGGCTTCCCCCTGACTCCTCCACTGGCAGAATTCAGGATCAACTCCGCTCATCCCACCACCACAACGGGGACTGAGGTCAAACCAAATTTATAGCTCTGTACTTATTTATGGAATAAATCACTTTCTTGAACCCATTGAGTCTTCTGGTAGAATCAGTGTTAGTCCATCTCAAATTAGTTAGAACATATACAGACAGCTACCTTGTTTGTTTTGGACTTCTAACTTTCAGATTGGTTGAATTAATTTAATTTAATTTAATTAGCTTATAATGCGCCAAATCACAGCAAAAGCCGTCTCAAGGCGCCTTACATAAAACAAGTCATCATAAAATTGAATAAATAATTAGAAATGAATAAAAAAAAATCAAATACATAAATAAAAACAAAAGTAAAAGAATAAAACAAATAAAAATAAAAACTATCCATAAGAAAGAGAATAAAAATAGGTTTTGAGTCTTGACCTAAAAATGTCCACGGACTCAGACTGCCTCACGGTCGCAGGAAGACTGTTCCTGTTGAACACAGTGAACTTCTGGTTCAAACCTTTCATTTAGAATGACAACATTTTTGTGGATGATTTGAACTTTAGGAGGAATTGCAGGAGATGTCCACAAAACATTTCACTACAGCAGATAGCTGCTTACTTTTGGGAGTTTCTTCCTGTTAAAAGGGAGTTTTTCCTTCCCACTGTAGCCAAGTGCTTGCTCACAGGGGGTCGTTTTGACCGTTGGGGTTTTACATAATTATTGTATGGCCTTGCCTTACAATATAAAGCGCCTTGGGGCAACTGTTTGTTGTAATTTGGCGCTATATAAAAAAATTGATTGTTGGATTGATTGAGTTTCGACCTGGGATCAGCTGGCAGACCTTTCCAAAGTCTCTGCAAACGTACTATGAAGGCATTTTAAATACATTCCCCCCAGTGCAGTGCCTGCTTTTTACTTCACAGAAATCCAGTAGCAGGTGGAAAATATTTCATAAATATACTTCATTTGTGTTGTAGGTATGCCAGAAAACTCTTCTTACAAGTCCACTTTATAAAGTGAAGCCAATTAACCTTTAACTCATTCGAAAGGCAGTGTAACTTTCCCAGCCTGTTGTGATGACAAGGACATGACGGTGCGAACCCTGTGACCTTATGGCAGCAACCCACAGAGAAACAGACTGCCAGAGTCAAACAGAGCCATGGGGTGGGTGTAATGAATATGCTGCCCCCTGTGGTGGGGATGACCTTATAAACAACAACAAACTGTCACCACAGCCAGACCTGTGGGTGCTGCCCTCTGTGCAAGGGCAAATGCTCCTGAAGTCACTGGACAAGGCTTCCAAACCACACAAATACTACTTTTAGATATCAGAATACACAACACGCTGCATGGTAACACACTAATTTCAGAAACTATTGAGTCTCAATGAGATGAATCATTGCTGCGCCCATGTGCCCTGCTTCTATTTCACTGCTAATAAATGGCAATTTCAATGCAAACTGGGCTGTTTTTTTGCATTTACACTCAAAGATCATTAAAAGTCTCATAAATGTGTGATGACCTTGTGAGCAAAACAGGAACTGGCTGCTTTTATTATACTAGACAAGCTCCATTTGCAATCTGTGAGCTTAGAGGCTCTCAAATTTAAATAGCAGAGGAGATGCGTCCTTGTTTTCAAGGGGGGCTTTCATGCCACCCTGAAGAAGATTGAAACAAGGCGCGGCAGAGGGTTAGAAGTCACAGTAAGGCATATGGCATCTTCAGTGTTGGTGAAATGAGAAGTGACAGGTTAAGTGAACACTTGGTGGGGGGTGGGGGGTGGTGGTGAGCGGTTGGGCTGCACAGGGAAAAAAGGGCTGAGGAGAGGTGGGGTAGACAAGGTGGAGGAGGTGTGTGTGGGTTTTAGGTGGTGGGGGTGTGTGAGTAAGGTTGCTAAACACTCCCATCTGTTCATATCCTGAGGCACTACGAATTCAGTTAACTATGAGCGTATGCAGATGAGACGCTGCTGTGCAGGTCCTGCCACTTGCAGCTGATAAATTATTTTATAAATATATTTGAATAATAGGAATGGCAGGATGGGAAACCAAAGAACAACAGGGTCAAGCTGTTTCCCAGAGAGCATTTGCTTTTTTTTATCATTATTATTATTATCCTTGTGTGATCACAGCTTGTTGAGGATGTGTGAGCAGCGTAACTATGTCCTCATTAAGGTTTGTCTTCCTCTGGGCACCGGTACTGTCCCAGGAGAAAGATCTACTTAACAAGTGTCCTCTACGCACAGCGGCATCCATTATTTCAGCTGTGAAGCTACGGTGGAATGTTGTGAATTAACAATGTCAGCGTAATTGAATGATTTCTTCAGCTCTTAACATGAGCCAGATTCCATCTACATCATAAAAGCCTGAGCTACTAATTTCCAATATGCTACAAGTGAATCAATTATTTGATTATTTGAATTGATTAGAACAACCTATGTAAAATGAACTATTTTTAGTAATTTATTAAGAAAAATATCAATCAATCAGTCTCTGGCCATAGCTTCTGAAATAAGATGATTTTGTGACATTCGTTTTATAGGACTGTATACTGAATATTTGTGAATGTTGACAAAAACATTTACATAAATCATTTTGATTTCTGGGAAACTATGCTGGGAGTTTTCCAAAATTTTGGGATATTTTAGGGACTACTACAATACAGTGTTGCCACAGTTACTATGAAAAAGTAATCTGATTACTGATTACTCCTTGAAAAAGTGACTTAGTCACTGTACTGATTACTGAGTTTTAAAGGTACCAAAGTTGTGTTACTTGTTACTTTACTAGGTACATTCAGCAGCTGTCGACAACTTGTTTGCAGCTGCTGAATGTACCCGAAGTAACTGAGGCAACACTGCTGCAATATATAATCAAAATATCATGAGTACTTTAGGCTTGTTGGTTTTTGCTTGGGGTCACCACAGCAAAAACCTGTGGAACCAACAACATGCAGATCCTGTATGTATCTGCATGTTGATTTGACTCAAGTTTTATGTCGGATGCCCTTCTTGACGGAACTTTACATTACATGGAGAACAGACACGGTCTTGAAAGTAAGTGCACTAACTGCTTAACTAATTAACTTAATTTCTGAAATGTGGACAGAATGCCAATTTGATTTCAATTTCAAGCCACTAGGGGCACTATCCTCCACCTGGTATATAGCAGCACACAGTGCAATGCAAGTGTACCTCCGACTTTTAACTCAACACAGTTGTGGTTTTCATGCACAGTGCACACATACTTTGAGTATGTGTGCATCTGCACTTATCTGTGCAGCCACGGGCAAGTTGGTCTCAGCATGATTTGTAATCAGATGCAGTGACCCTGCTCTAAAAACAAGCCCAGAGTATTTTTGGTTTCTAAATGGTGTAATATCAGATAGCCCAGTCTCACGTTTTTTTTTTTTTTTTCGTGCACCTGTCACAAAATGAGTCAAATTTTCGTGACGGGATTTTTTTAAACTCACTATTACTAACCCTACATCTACCCTCCCCCCCCAATCTAACCATAACCACCCCGACCCCCCGCTTCACTTTTAATTTCGTGCAGCCATCACAGAATGAATAAGAATCAATTCATGCTGCCGTGACGAAAATGAGGCGCTTTTCATCACAATATCGCGAACCAACAGATTCATGTATATTTCATGCTGCTGAATCACAACTTGCCGTGAGACCAGGTTGATCAGATACAACATCAAACACTGATGGAACAAGGGGAATTCCTACGCAAACCTGCCTCATCATACCCGACCTAGATGTTTTGCAAAGTTTTAGTGTAGCAGCTTGCTCTGAGTTGTGACTGACTCCTCCCTCTCCCCACCCTCGGGACATGAACTCCCGATCTCTGGCATGGGAGGCAGACTCTCTAACCAGAAGGCTAAAAATCAGTCTTCTGCCCTTGTAGCCAGAGAATCCTTTTAGCTGTTGAGGAGTGAGATTTACTGACTACTATTACACAGTGACTTGTGCTGGCCTCCATCACACTAGCACAGTATGATCTACAGCAGCAAGTATGATCAGAAACATGGATCATGATCACAGGTTTCAGATATTTTGGTCTCTCAAATTAGATCTGAAATGTGTCAAACATGACAAAGGTTGTATTGAAGTGTGCTTGTGTCCCAGATTTCACTGTAATACAAAAACACACATTGTGTACAAGAAGGAGCTGGTGGTGGACTTCAGAAGATGGAAGACTCATCCGAACCCAGTTACCATCAATGGAATGGAGGTGGACATTGTGGACTACTACAAGTACCTGGGTGTACATAGACAACAAACTGGACTGGTCTGTAAACACAGATGCTGTGCATAAGACAGGTCAGTGCACAGATCTTTCAATGTCTGCAGAAATATGTTGCAGATGTTTTAACACTTGGTGGTCTCCAGCATCATCTTCTGCACTGTAGTGTGCTGGGGCAGCAGGCTGAAGGCAGCTGACACTAACAGACTCAACAAGCTCATCAGGAGAGCTGGCTCTGTCCTGGGGGTTGAGCTGGAGTCTGTGGTGGAGATGTCAGAGAGGAGGATGTTGAGGAAACTGCTCACCCACAGCACCTCCCACCCCCCGCATGTCACACTGATGTCCGGTCAGAGAACCTTCAGCCACAGACTGAGACCACCGAGGTGCGCCACATAACCCCACAGGAGGTCTTTCCTTTCTCAGACTGTACTTCCTCCTCGCACTATGCACAGATACCTCAGCAGAAATCCAAATTAACACTGTTTGCATCCCACATCAAAACGTTTTGGATTTAAACGCGTTTTAAGGGGAAATAGAGAAATTCTTCTATTACCTTCATCCTTCACCTTGATGTTGTTATGTGTGTTTCCCCTAAACAACAGCATATTTAAATAAGGATAAAAACTTTCAATGAATGAGGGTCAGAAGAAGAAAATGTGGCTGAAGAACTAGAGGAAGAACAGCAAAGCCTGGACAGATTTAAATCTGGTAAACTGTCAGAGAGAGGGATTACGCCACCAAATCCCTGGCCAAAATAGAGACCCGAGTTATTTACTAGCCTTACAAATGGCCGCAAACCATCTGTACTTAAATGCAAGACACAAACTTTATGAAGATCAACTGAGGATTTAGCCACAAAGCCTCTTACACCACTGAATTGGTGTCCCTGCTTCGAAGGACAACATGCGACGTGCTGCAGACATGCAACTCTGGAGGACTAAACTGCTCCAAAAAAAATGGTAAACTGCAAGTTTATTAGTATAAGCAGCAAATCAAATCAATCAAATCGAATCAATTTTATTTATATAGAGCCAAATCACAACAAACAGTTGCCCCAAGGTGCTTTATATTGTAAGGCAAAGCCATACAATAATTACGGAAAAACCCCAACGGTCAAAACGACCCCCTGTGAGCAAGCACTTGGCGACAGTGAGAAGGAAAAACTCCCTTTTAACAGGAAGAACCCTCCAGCAGAACCAGGCTCAGGGAGGGGCAGTCTTCTGCTGGGACTGGTTGGGGCTGAGGGAGAGAATCAGTGGAGGGGAGCAGAGATCAATCACTAATGATTAAATGCAGAGTGGTGCATACAGAGCAAAAAGAGAAAGAAACACTCAGTGCATCATGGGAACCCCCCAGCAGTCTAAGTCTATAGCAGCATAACTAAGGGATGGTTCAGGGTCACCTGATCCAGCCCTAACTATAAGCTTTCGCAAAAAGGAAAGTTTTAAGCCTAATCTTAAAAGTAGAGAGGGTGTCTGTCTCCCTGATCCGAATTGGGAGCTGGTTCCAGAGGAGAGGAGCCTGAAAGCTGAAGGCTCTGCCTCCCATTCTACTCTTACAAACCCTAGGAACTACAAGTAAGCCTGCAGTCTGAGAGCGAAGCGCTCTATTGGGGTGATATGGTACTATGAGGTCCCTAAGATAAGATGGGACCTGATTATTCAAAACCTTATAAATAAGAAGAAGAATTTTAAATTCTATTCTAGAATTAACAGGAAGCCAATGAAGAGAAGCCAATATGGGTGAAATATGCTCTCTCCTTCTAGTCCCTGTCAGTACTCTAGCTGCAGCATTTTGAATTAACTGAAGGCTTTTCAGGGAACTTTTAGGACAAACTGATAATAATGAATTACAATAGTCCAGCCTAGAGGAATTAAATGCATGAATTAGTTTTTCAGCATCACTCTGAGACAAGACCTTTCTAATTTTAGAGATATTGTGCAAATGCAAAAAAGCAGTCCTACATATTTGTTTAATATGTGCATTGAATGACATATCCTGATCAAAAATGACTCCAAGATTTCTCACAGTATTACTAGAGGTCAGGGTAATGCCATCCGAGTAAGGATCTGGTTAGACACCATGTTTCTAAGATTTGTGGGGCCAAGTACAATAACTTCAGTTTTACCTGAGTTAACAGCAGGAAATTAGAGGTCATCCATGTCTTTATGTCTGTAAGACAATTCTGCAGTTTAGCTAATTGGTGTGTGTCTGGCTTCATGGATAGATAAAGCTGGGTATCATCTGCGTAACAATGAAAATTTAAGCAATGCCGTCTAATAATACTGCCTAAGGGAAGCATGTATAAAGTTGGTCCTAGCACAGAACCTTGTGGAACTCCATAATTAACCTTAGTCTGTGAAGAAGATTCCCCATTACATGAACAAATTGCAATCTATTAGATAAATATGATTCAAACCACTGCAGCACAGTGCCTTTAATACCTATGGCATGCTCTAATCTCTGTAATAAAATTTTATGGTCAACAGTATCAAAAGCAGCACTGAGGTCTAACAGAACAAGTACAGAGATGAGTCCACTGTCTGAGGCCATAAGAAGATCATTTGTAACCTTCACTAATGCTGTTTCTGTACTATGATGAATTCTAAACCCTGACTGAAACTCTTCAAATAGACCATTCCTCTGCAGATGATCAGTTAGCTGTTTTACAATACCCTTTCAAGAATTTTTGAGAGAAAAGGAAGATTGGAGATTGGCCTATAATTAGCTAAGACAGCTGGGTCAAGTGATGGATTTTTAAGTAATGGTTTAATTACTGCCACCTTAAAAGCCTGTGGTACATAGCCAACTAATAAGATAGATTGATCATATTAAGATCGAAGCATAATTAATGGTAGGGCTTCCTTGAGCAGCTGGTAGGAATGGGGTCTAATAGGAGCATTCAGGCCAAAAAAAGCAGAGTTTTCATGAAAGAAGGGTCAAAATATGCAAATGGAGCAAAGTAATTAAACCATTCCAGAAATTTTTTTGAAGTGTTGTCAGGTGCAGTGACATTAACAGGGTTTTTCTGCAATAGTGTCTATGTTTTATTGTTTTTTTTTTTGGGGGGGGGGGGGGGGGGGTGAGGAGCTGGGCTTTTACTGGCATTATTTTCAAATAAAAGCATTTTCCTCAGAAAAAGAATAAAATGTTTTTTCCATTTTAAATTTACAACAATATGGTCTATATTAGAACTACAATGATTAATTGATTAATCAATTAATCAATTGTTAGCTGGTTATTAGTTTTTCTCAACTGCTAAAACACTCAGCCCTATTGTCTGAATCAAAATGCTCAATTGCCTGAACACACTGACTGAATCAGTCACTCTTTTGGCAAAACCATAAACACTTTTCACCTGTTTATACAATTGATCGCACTTGTGGCCAATGATGTGAAGGAATATATATAAGCCAGTTCAGAGAGCACTGGTTTGTGAGGCACTACAACAGATAGAAATCTGAGAGGAGGAATTGGTGTGGAGGTGGTCGAGGTGGTTGAAGTGGTCAGCGAAGACAAAGAACAGTAATATCTGATGAAATCAGAGCTACTGTGATTGATGTTCTTCTCATTTGTATATTTTGTACGTTATTTTACGTAGGCTTACTGTATGCATGTGCTAAATGCACATGATTTCTGTTTGTTTTTGTACTGTACAAGTGCTACGCTTACAGTTTTTCTCAATTGCTAAGACACATTTCTTAAAAGCTGCAATCATTTTCTCTAAAGTGTGAACACAAAACCCAATTTTCAATCTACTTTCACAAAACCCCAGACTCTTCTTGCAAAACCAAACTTACACCTCAAAACAGTTCAATCTGTGCTCAAAACTGAACTATTGTCAAATCATGGCCCGAGTCAATCAAAATTAAAAACACTACTGAGCAGTCTCTAAACACTACATAGAAAATACAATGGTCAGGACATGAAGCTGTAGAAATAAATGTTTATTGTTCACTGTAGGCTAAATGAATGTTGCAAAAAAAAACAAAAAAAAAACTGTGCATTTAGCAGTTGTACATAGTAAAAAAAAGTACAAATAGCAGAAATCCTATGCATTTACACACAGCACTTGTACAGTACAAAAACAATGTGGAGTTGCGTCAGGAAGGGCATCCGGCGTAAAACCTGTGCCAAAGGAAGGACTTACTTACTTGTACAGTACAAAAACACCCAGAAATCATGTGCATTTAGCACTTGTACAGTAAGCCTATGTTAAAAATAACGTACAAAAATATACATGGAATACTAAGCCAAAAACAGTTCGATTAACCCTCCAATACAATACTAGAGTACACTGGCACAGTGATGTACTAAAACATGTATTTACTTACAGTATACTGTGGTAGAGTATATGGTATAGTCATACAGTAAGTCCTGCCAACATTTACACAATATAATGACAAAAAAGTAATTTAGCTGTTCTCTTCTCTAAATCTTTGGATTATGGTGGACACAGTGGATCTACTGATGTTTGGTTGGACCCTTTGTCCAGCCTCCCTCATGCTCATACTGTGGACAAGAACATGGTCAATCACAGTAACTCTGATTTCATCAGATATTACTGTTCTTTGTCTTCACTGACCATCTTGACCACCTCGACCACCTCTCACACCAACTCCTCCTCTCAGATTTCTATCCATTGTAGTGCCTCACAAACTAGTGCTCTCTGAACTGGCTTATATATTCCCTCACATCATTGGTCACAAGTCTGATCAGTTTTGAGTTCTGTTTTCATTTGGTGACACTAGTGCTTTAACTGTGTTTGACTTTTGCCACCTGTGCTCAACATTATGCCACACAGGTGCATCACAATGAAAATGTGTTGGCAAGTTGTGCCGAAACAGGTGAAAAGTCCTTATGGTTTTGCCAAAAGAGTGACTGATTCAATCAGTGGGTTCAGGTAACTGAGCATTTGGTTCAAACAATAGGGTTTAGCGTTTTAACAACTGAGAAAAACGGTACTGTTCTTTGTCTTCGCTGACCACTTCGACCACCTCAACACCTCTCACACAAGCTCCTCCAAGCAGCTGAGAAAAACTGTAATGATTTGAGTCTTTGTTTTCAAATGTCCAAATCCTCCAATTTTACCCTCTTAAATGTGAATATTTTCTAGTTTCATTACTTTGCTTTACTCTCCTCTGACAGTAAACAAAAATATCTCTGAGTGGTAGACAAAAGACATTTGATGACATCTTTGGCTTTGGGAAACTGATTCACGTTTTTCCACATTTTCTGACAATTTATATAATTAAATAATAATAATAATAATAATAATAATAATAATAATAAAACAATCAGGAAATGAATAAAAATTTTAAATAAATGTTGTCTGAAAGTCCAAGAAATCAGAGAGCACATACCTTGGAATCACACCTGAAATTGCACCTGCCTCAAAACAAGCCCAACCCATGACCACAATACAATTTAATTTAATTTATTTATTTATTTTTCTGCTCAGGATTGAATTCAGCAACAGTTTTCCAACGGATGCCCTTCCGGTGTCGCAGACTAAAGGGTCCCCCTAAAAATCGGCCCCCCCAATAACGTGGTTCACGGATGAACACCTCGTTTCTGCCAAACTGCTCTCCAGTCATCATCTATCTCAGCGACAGATATCTGAAACTTTTGTACAACAATCATTTCCACAAAAATTCGGCATTATTTCATAATAAAAGGTGGCAGAAGTGACCAGAGCTAAATGGCTAAAATGAGCTGCTAGCTGATGTGTTCACTGAGCGTCTGACATTTCAAAGTGCCACGGAATTTCACTTCATTTCTGCATAAAACTGACTTTAGAATGATTTAAGTGGTTTTACCTTTATCATCGGATGGTTAATAATCCCATTAATCCATTTGATTGCTTTGAGTGCTGCTGTGGTAAGAAATGACGCATGTGCAGATGCAAAAGGGGGACCGATTTTTAGGGGCAGGCTGTTCAGTCTGCAACACCGGAATCAATTGTATTCGTGCATGTGTGGAGGTTTTGGTGGTCTTAAATTGCCTTCCAGTCAGCTACTAATCAGGACCTTCTCTGCCCATCAAAAATGCAACTGAAGACGTGTTTCTTTTGTTTTGAGAGTGCCAGCTGACAAACAGACAGACAAGAAAACAGCTGCGATCACATAACCACCTTAGCTGAGGTTATAAGGTCATTAACGGTGCTCTGTAAGCTTCTGCTCAGCAGCCTTTGGGGACATGGTTTTGCTTTTGTTTGTTTTTCCCCTCCCTTCAGGTTTCACAATGTGGTGCAGCAACAATCAGATGACAAAGTTGTATCACTGAGACCTACATTTTTTTTCTTTAGTCCGCCTGGATATTTATAGCAATTATTTAAAAGAGCTGCCCACTTGCAACACCATATGTTTGCAAACAAACACAGGATATGATGCAGCGGTTGAATGATTGGGGTTTGTGAACAAATGTGGGGATAGAGCATGTTTTCTGAAAAAAAAAATCATGCATGCAACATTTCTTTCAACTTAGGATGCAATCTTCAGCAGAAATCAGGCTAAAACGGATGATGTGAGTTTTCTTGCTGCAGGCCAGATACGCCCTTCGTTTACGCCACAAAAACTATATAATGAATTCTCACTGCAGCCTCCGCCTTCCCTTCATGGCTCAAAATGACAATAAAAAATGTTCCATTATATCATCCTCTTTCAACTTCATCTCTTTCTCCTCCTCATCCCCTCCTCGTCTCCTTGCATTTCATGTCTGGCCTTTCCTTGGTGTTTCCCTTCACTCTTCCCCCTCCTCTGGTCCTTTTCCTGCAAAGCATTAGCTTGCAGCAGTCAGGCCGCTTGACAGCTGCTCCACCTGAAGAATATCAATCAATGTTGCTGTGGCGACTGAACCGTGCTGCTCTCCTTTATGGGTTTTTCCCCTCCTATCATCTTCTTAGTTGTTTGATGACTGAACAGGATTCAGTTTGTTTTTTCTTTTGTAAATTGATCAACAGACTCTGAAAAGGTGTGAACATTTAGAAACTATTTCTTAATGTGATGTATTCAGGGACATACGTTAACACGTTTGCTGCTAATTTTCCAAGGTGTGACTAATCGAGTCACAGATGCAAACCTCAAGATGCTTCCGATTATCGCTGCACATGAGCCAGGCAGACAGGCGTGTGATGGAAATGTTTGTCACTGCTAAAACATGACAGCAGACTGAATAAATCACGCTGCTCCAAAGCTCCTCCAAAGCCCCTCCAATCACTGCTAAGGACAAATCTGTAGGAAAAAGGGGAACAATTCTGGTTGGAATTATTGCTATTGCTGAATTTAAGTGCAGAATTCAGAACATGTTTGAGAACAAGTCCACAAAATTATCTGCCAGATGTGTTGCTTTCAGGTGCATCTGGAAAGTATTCACAGTGCTTCACTTTCTCCACATTTTGTTATGTTACAGACTGATTCCAAATGGATGAAATTAAAAAAAAAAAAATCACAATTCTACACACAATACCCCATAATGACAATGTGATTTTTTTTTTAATTTTTGCGAATTTAGGAAAAAAAATATCACATGTACATAAGTGTTCACAGTCTTTGCTATGAAGCTCAAAATTGAGCTCAGGTGCATCCTGTTTCCACTCATCATCCTTGAGATGTTTCTACAGCTTAATTGGAGTCCACCTGGGGTAAATTCAGTTGATTGGACATGATTTGGAAAGACACACACACACACACACACACCACACACACACACACAACACCACACACACACACACACACACACACACACACACACCTGTCTACATATAAAGTCCCACAGTTGACAGTGCATGTCAGAGCACAAACCAAGCATGAAGTCAGAGGAATTGTCTGTAGACCTCTGAGACAGGGTTGTCTTAAGGCACAAATCTGGGGAAGGGAACAGAAACATTTCTGCTGCTCTGAAGGTCCCAATGAGCAGAGTGGCCTCCATCATCCATAAATGGATCCACCAGGACTCTTCCTAGGGCTGGCCAACCATCTAAACTGAGCAATCAGGGCAGAAGGGCCTTAGTCAGGGAGGTGACCAAGAACTCCATGGTCACTCTGTCAGAGCTCCAGCATTCCTCTGTGGAGAGAGAACCTTCCAGAAGGGCAATCATCGCTGCAGCAATCCACCAATCAGGCCTGTATGGTAGAGTGGCCAGACAGAAGTCACTCCTTAGCAAAAGGCACATGGCAGAGTCCAAATGCAATTTGCTGTGGGGATGTTTTTCAGTGGCAAGAACTGGGACTAGTCAGGACTGAGGGAAAGATAAATGCAGCAATGTACAGAGACATCCTGGATGAAAACCTGCTCCAGAGCGCTCTTGACCTCAGACTGGAGTGATGGTTTATCTTTCAGCTGGACAATGACCCTCAGCACACAGCCAAGATATCAAAGGAACAGCTTCAGGACAACTGTGTGAATGTCCTTAAGTGGCCCAGCCAGAACACAGACCTGAATCTCATTGAACATCTCTGCAGAGATCTGAAGATGGCTGTTTTAAGCCTGGAAAATGAAATCATTTAATCTTTTTTTTAAGAGGAGGAGACAAGATATGTGACATTTTTTGAATGGTTGCACACAAAGCCTGCTGGTGAAAAGGTGAGATGCTGAGCAGTAGACATCTTGTTGTTATCTACATGTTGAACTGGGAGCAGATTCCAAAAAAAGTTGGAAACATTGGGACAGGCCTGGACTTCAATTTTAGAACTTGATATACAAATAAGGGATAATAAAATTATTTATTTTAAATATTCATGTCACTGTCAAAATTAAAATCCAGGTGAAGATGGAATCTGCTTAGTCCAAATGAATTTTTTTGTGCCAAGGAATCTTGGATGTTGATTGTGCCAAGGGAAATTTAAAATCTGCCAAGATAAAACTAAAATTTAACTCTGCTCAGCAAAATTACAATCTTCATTGTCTTCAGTTTAAAGAAACAACAGAATATAAGTAAAGGACGCTGCAGAAATGTGGAGTAAATTAATGCTTCCATTGTGTAGGATAGAAAACAGCCTCGATTACTGAAGTGATTTCATTCTTAATTTGTTTCATTTCATTCACAGCTTCACTGATTCATCATACAGGACTTAAAACCTGTTTGTACCTCATAACATCATGAGTATTTTAGTTGGTGTTCTCTATCAAGTTAATTTACTGCAAAAATTTACCCTTTTTTTCTCCACCATCCTGTATGTTATGTCAGGAGGATTTCAGATTGGCCTGAGTAGAATCTAAAATTAGACTTTTGCCTTGTCAAATTTTAAATCTGCCTGGGTAGGTTTCAAATCTTCATGGGCAGAATGAAATTTTAAATGACCAAGCTGGGTTCTAAATCCATCTGGATATTAATTAATCTGTGACATATGATGTAATAATAATTTAATACACATATCATAATGACAGCACATTTTCATACTGACAGCAGTTATGCATTTTCTCTGTGTCCTTATTTTTGTTTTTGTGAGAATCCAGTTACATGTCTGTTCCAGAGTTCACATAAAAAGCAGCAAAAAAAACCCCCAAAAACCAAACAAACAAACAAACAAACAAACAAACAAAAAAACAGTTATTCAGTCAAGGGGTTCCTAAATATTAAATAGACTCTACTGTTTTTAAAAGGGTGTGATTATGTCACCTAGCAACAATTCCTCTAGGATACTAAATTGTCAGGATAGCAATTACAGTCTTCCTTCTTTGCTTCGATCTACCTTCACATATGGAACACTTCAACTCTCCCCAGTCGTGGCCCCACTGCCACTCCTCTACAAAACACTAACAGCAAAATGACTCCCCACAGAGCCATCGTCAGTGCCAGCAGTGCCAGGCCCGCCAACGGAGGGTTAAGTAAATATTGGGCAAAGCAGCTGCTCTCAGAGTACCATCGTCTGCCTGGTCCCAGCCTGGAATAAATCAAATGCAGCAATTAGTGCCACACCGTCCCTCTGCCCTCGTTAAACAGCCCCGCCTGCTGTGGAAGGCTATAAGCACAGCGCACAACCCCGCAATGATGCAGGAAGGAATAGCTGCAAGGAAGGATGGATGGATGGATGGATGGATGGATGGATGGATGGATGGATGGATGGATGGATGGATGGTGGATGGATGGATGGATGGATGGATGGATGGATGATGAAAGAAGGATGAATGAATGGATGGAAGGATGGCCAATGTTTTGGGTGGATGGATGGATGGATGGATGGATGGATGGATGGATGGATGGATGGATGGATGGATGGATGGATGGATGGATGGATGGATGGATGGACAAACAGGCAGACAGATGTCTGGACAGTTGGACAGCTGAACAGATCAGTACATGCACAGATGGCTGGGATAGAGGATGGAAGGAAGGATGAATGAATGGATAGAAGGATGGCCGACATGATGGGTAGATGGATGGATGAATAATGGATGGACAGACAGATGGATGAATGGATAGATGGACAGATAGACAGGTAGAAGGACAACAGATGAACTGGTGGACAGAAAGATGGCTGATGGATGATAGATAGATGGACGATGTATAATGGGTGCATGGATGGATGGATGGATGGAGAGTTGGACAGATCAGTGGATGCAAAGATGGGTGGCTGTTTGGAGGACACAAGGACAGATGAAAGGGTGACTGGATGGATGATTAGTTAGAAAGATAAAAAAAAAAAAAGACCAGATGGATGGATCCCAGGTTGGTTTAATGGCTGTAATCCATTTCAGGTGACATCACAAACAAATAAGTTGGTCATCTTGGAGACACTCATATTGTTTGTAGTAAACAGACTGGAACATAAGTAGGAAAAAAATATGGTGGAGGACATCAGTCCACTGTCAGCAACCTGGTCACCAACACCCTCCACCCCCACCCCCTCCACCAACACACACAGCTGATGATGGTGACAGGAGAGAAGAAGAATAAGAGGGAGGAAACTGCTCCTGTTCCAGGTGTGTGACCACAGGATTAAGTTCTGGCTCACTAACATCCAAATGGAAAATTGTGAAGCTGTATAATTGAGGATACAAAATGCAAAACATGCACTATGCACGATTTCTCCAATCACAGCCACAGAAGCCTATAACTTCTTCTGGGTTGTCTGAGTCTCTTGGTGGCTTTCCTGAATCTTCTCCTTCTCGCACAGTCACTCAGTTTTGAGAACTGTCTACTCCACACAGATTTACCATAGAGTGTCATACAGTTTGTATTTGCATAATTGATGTAAATAAAGTCCGAGACATAGTCAGTGACTTGGAAATGTTTATGTATCCATCACCTGACTTATCTGAAGAAAACTGGCAATAAAACTGATTATTTACAGATATTATACTAAAGCATTCCATTACTTATGCAACCCGTCATCTTGGCTTTTCTATTTTTTATTCATTATATCAAGTTGTAGAGATTTGCTTTCAGTTTGACTTTAAGGATGATGTACTGAAACGTGTTCCAGTACGTTTGGAGGGGACTGTATATTGGGGAGATTGTGTAGTGAGTAGCATTGGAGAAGGGAAGAAAAGGGTGCCACCAAGATTATATTCCATAGTGTGCACCACCCCCCCCCCCCCTAATAATTTGACGTATGGGTTTATTTTCAAAAGAGAGGAGATGTGATCAGACGTGACCTCTGTGGTGATGACTGCCGCAGTGCTGCACTATAATGCAGCGCTGACCCACAGTGGCCATTTTCCCTTTTTGCAACACGTTGGATAGTGGCGCAGCATCAAGGCTCATATCAAAATCAGCCCTCACAATTTGTCAGTGTAAATGAGCATCGTTGGCAGGGTTCAACAAATCATTAGCTAAGTACAAAGAAATATCACCATGGCAAAGTTTGGCAAAGTGGCGTTAGAATAGAAAAAGGGGCTTTTTTTGCATGCTGATCTGGAATGAGGGTCTGGATGATGATGCAAACACCGGTGGTTTGATTTCTAGTCCATCTGAATGCCCCCCCCCTGAATAATCTGATGCACTTTTTTTTTTTTCTTCAAGATAGGAGATACAATGGGGAGACTAATGGCACAATATTCCCCACACCTCATGCAAGGCAGGCGTGCAGCATTTACGTGACAAGTACTACATCCGTTCTCTTTTGCAAACTTTCCCCCAGATTCCGGCGGCAGGACTACGACCTACGACCAAAACGCATGCAGCAGGTTGATGTGTTAAATAGACCAGTTTGTGTCCACGCGTGGAAAGCTGTGCCATCGTAATATTGTCTGGAATCTGCAGTAAATATGATAAAATAATCTGACTATGAAATAACACAGACTACTTATCCTTCTTCTACAGAGGCACTGCCATGTGGAAGTGAGACAGTTTAACACTTCAAATAAAAAACACAGCGATTAACCTGAAAAATTAAACACTACTGTTACTAATAAAATGCTTCTTCTACTACTATCACCATTACTACAATTACTACAACAACAACCACTACTACTACTACTACTACTACCACTGCTGCTGCTAGTGTGATAAATAATAAAATTTAAAGACTAAGCAATGACATTTCCTGGAAAAAATTTCCTTTGAACTTTCATGTCATTCTGACAAATGAATTAAATCCACAATCACTAAAATAAAATGCTTTTATTGTCTTGTTACTTCATTTTAAGAGAAATATAGATGCTAATATAATTTGTCATTTTCAAATGAAGTAATGAAATGAATGAATGAATATGCATCTAATAACTTTTACCTAATGAAGAATACTCATGCACCGTGCACTGTGTCTGTGTGCTGCACTGTACACTGCATTGTGCACTAGACTATGCAGTGCACTGATTTGTGCTGGGTGTCCTGTGTATTACAAAGCACTAGAATCCTCCTGTGTGCGCTGCACTGTGTGTGTGTGTGTGTGTGCGTGGTGTGTAAAAGATACGGCTTTGCTTTTTTAACAGCAACACAATCCTCTTGTTTGCATTTGGCTTTCATGAATTAACATCAGCAAATGCTGATCTAATTTATGACAGCTGCTCCAAAAAGTGATCATCAATGATCAGTGAGGTGCTTTTTATCCTTCATCAACTCTGATGCCCATAATCTAAAAATACCCAATTAAACTTTCAATGTAATTTAATTGACAACAACACATGAAAGGACAAAAGCTGGACCTCATGAGACGAGGACTAGCCATCAGCCCCCGTATTACCATATTGCTCTAAATTACCACAATCACTAGGGGAGCATTTAACATGCCAACCCCAGTGGGGGGGGAATCCACAAATAATGTCAGAATGAAAGTATCTGATTTGTATTCTGCTCTCTGTTTCCTTGTGCTACCAGTTGCTGTTGTGTCCGGGGTAATTAGGAGGTAATGAGAGTGTAATTGTGCACGGTGCACATTTAGTGACAGACAGAAAGGTAACAGACAGACAGACAGACAGACAGATGGCACAATCAGGTGCTGAGTGACGAGATTTGTGATGCCTGCAACAATGCCGTACAGAAGGGGGCCACGTCTCCAACACCACCACCTCCTGACTTCCACTAGGAGACAACAAGACAGTGGAGAGGGGGACAAAGGAAGGGAGACTGACGTGGGAGAGGGGGATGGGGAAATAGGGGGCAGGTGGAGAAAGCTGGTTAGCCGTGCCTCTGCTGGAGATGTGAGGAAGGACCTAAACGAGCCGGCTCTTTGTGCAGGTGCTAAAATCTTCTATCACAGTGCCCTTGAGCAAAAGGCGACCACCAAAGCCACTCAGAGACTGACTTTATAAATGTTTTTTTTTTTTAAGATTGGCTCAGTCCTGCTGCAAGAGCATCAACATTCAGCATCCACAAAACTGAAATGATTCTGCTCCAGTCTGCAAAGAGAAGACGGACGTCCAACAATCAACATGAAATGATCCAGGCTGAATGATTCATCTCGCCAGGGAAAGTGTTTTTTCTGAACAAGAGAACACCTTTATTCACCCGTCTTTGTTTTTTCTTCTCTTTTCCCCTTATCTCCCGTGCGCTGTGACACATGAGGAATAACAGCGAAACAATTCTGAAACAAAATTCATTCTGAAACAGGCCCCCCCCCCCCCCTTTTTTTTTTCTGTTTGCGCTGTCTCGCACCTAAATCTCCCCTCTCGTGCCAGCCGGAGAACACATTCTCCTGTTAAAGGTGCATTGTGAGAGAAAGAAAGAAGAGGGGGATAGAAGACAGAGGTGAGGGCGGTTACTGTGGCAACCAGGAGAGTGACTCTTAGGCAATGGCAAATGCATTCGGAAAAGGAGAGAGAGATGTGGAGGAAGAGGAGGAGGAGAGAGGAGTGGGGTGGGGGGGTGGGGGTGTGGTGTGCGTGTGTGTGGTGTGCGTGTGTGTGTGTGTGTGGGGGGGGTGTAGGGTGCAGATCAGAGGGAGGTGTCAGTGGGTTACTGCGCACACAGAGATTCTTCCTCTTTTTTCTCCGCTGGCAGAAGAAAGTGAAGGCAGGAACAAAAGGAGCTGTCTTTTGAATGGTCGCTGTGCTGGATTGGACTGTCAGAGCTTCCTGCTAACAACCTCACTTAGCTCGCTGCTCCCACTTGCAGACACTTCCTTACTCTCTTTGCTCTTCCTCGCAAACCCTTTTCTGTCTCTTTCGTAATGTTACCTGCTCCAATGTGCTGCAGAGGATTGTCAGTTTGATTTTTTTTTTTACCATGAGTAAAACATGTCTTTGAGTATTTTATATGAAAAGAGGCCGCAACGTTGTCTTCATAGAGCTGTCCTCTCTAGCAAAGGTGCCCAGCGCCATTTTGGAGCATGAAGAAAAGCCAAAGGAACATGCCTTACCAGCGTTCTGACAAACCTCCAGGTGCACTAAATGCTAGATATGAATGGAAATTAAGTATATGTGATATCAACACAGGGGCACCTGTGTGTTGGAACATGAGCAGCGAAACGTGGCGCATGGCTAAAAATGTTGTAGATGACGTTCGCAAGTAATATGCCTAACCTGAGGACTCCCTAAGTAACCTTTCATTTGGCACACAGTAATTACCCAAGGACCCCAGGGTCCTCCAAAAAGACCTAGTACCAAAGACCTCTAGTCATTACCTTAGGTCACTAGTGAGCATCCAAGAATCACACAGGAAGCACCTAAAGTTCAGGGACATCATGATTCCGTAAGCACTTCCAAGGCAACACCTCATCTCAAAGGCAAAGGACCCTGAAACATGAACATCACTGCAGAGATAAGGACAAGGGAACACCCATGATTCACCCGGCTGCCCGACACCACAATGTGGTGGATGCAGCAACCCATAGCACCAGCTTCTTCCAGGTCTAAGTCTGCCTGAAAATGTACACAGTGCAGTAGTGCAAGTAAAACGGTCTCTGGGTCAAGGTCAGCTGTTTCACATTGAGTTTGTACAGCTGCAGTTCCATCAGGAAGGACATCCCAAGTAAAATTGTGTCAAATTCAACAACCTCATGGAAAAATGGGAGAAGACAAAAGGAATGGAAGCGTAGTGCAAATTCTCCCCAGAAGACTCACAATTCAGCATCTCACAATCAGCTAATGACTTCAGCCATGTACACAATCCTAAACGCTGCCACCATTAACAATCACTGCAAACCAATCGGATGCAGGCATGTCCGTTAAAAGCTTTGTCGTCTCACTAACCTCTCACTGTTTTTTTCAGTTCCCTGCCATGACGCCCCTTCGCCACCACCACCAGTTGGTCCTTTGCCTTTGGGGATGGGCTTCACACCCCCTGACTCCTCACTGGCAGAATTCAGGATCAACTCCGCTCATCCCCACCACCACAACGGGGGACTGAGGTCAAACCAAATTTATAGCTCTGTACTTATTTATGGAATAATCACTTTCTTGAACCCATTGAGTCTTCTGGTAGAATCAGTGTTAGTCCATCTCAAATTAGTTAGAACATATACAGACAGCTACCTTGTTTGTTTTGGACTTCTAACTTTCAGATTGGTTGAATTAATTTAATTTAATTTAATTAGCTTATAATGCGCCAAATCACAGCAAAAGCCGTCTCAAGGCGCCTTACATAAAACAAGTCATCATAAAATTGAATAAATAATTAGAAATGAATAAAAAAAAATCAAATACATAAATAAAAACAAAAGTAAAAGAATAAAACAAATAAAAATAAAAACTATCCATAAGAAAGAGAATAAAAATAGGTTTTGAGTCTTGACCTAAAAATGTCCACGGACTCAGACTGCCTCACGGTCGCAGGAAGACTGTTCCTGTTGAACACAGTGAACTTCTGGTTCAAACCTTTCATTTAGAATGACAACATTTTTGTGGATGATTTGAACTTTAGGAGGAATTGCAGGAGATGTCCACAAAACATTTCACTACAGCAGATAGCTGCTTACTTTTGGGAGTTTCTTCTTCCTGTTAAAAGGGAGTTTTTCCTTCCCACTGTAGCCAAGTGCTTGCTCACAGGGGGTCGTTTTGACCGTTGGGGTTTTACATAATTATTGTATGGCCTTGCCTTACAATATAAAGCGCCTTGGGGCAACTGTTTGTTGTGATTTGGCGCTATATAAAAAAATTGATTGTTGGATTGATTGAGTTTCGACCTGGGATCAGCTGGCAGACCTTTCCAAAGTCTCTGCAAACGTACTATGAAGGCATTTTAAATACATTCCCCCCAGTGCAGTGCCTGCTTTTTACTTCACAGAAATCCAGTAGCAGGTGGAAAATATTTCATAAATATACTTCATTTGTGTTGTAGGTATGCCAGAAAACTCTTCTTACAAGTCCACTTTATAAAGTGAAGCCAATTAACCTTGTAACTCATTCGAAAGGCAGTGTAACTTTCCCAGCTGTTGTGATGACAAGGACATGACGGTGCGAACCCTGTGACCTTATGGCAGCAAACCCACAGAGAAACAGACTGCCAGAGTCAAACAGAGCCATGGGGTGGGTGTAATGAATATGCTGCCCCCTGTGGTGGGGATGACCTTATAAACAACAACAAACTGTCACCACAGCCAGACCTGTGGGTGCTGCCCTCTGTGCAAGGGCAAATGCTCCTGAAGTCACTGGACAAGGCTTCCAAACCACACAAATACTACTTTTAGATATCAGAATACACAACACGCTGCATGGTAACACACTAATTTCAGAAACTATTGAGTCTCAATGAGATGAATCATTGCTGCGCCCATGTGCCCTGCTTCTATTTCACTGCTAATAAATGGCAATTTCATGCAAACTGGGCTGTTTTTTTGCATTTACACTCAAAGATCATTAAAAGTCTCATAAAATGTGTGATGGACCTTGTGAGCAAACAGGAACTGGCCTGCTTTATTATACTATACAAGCTCCATTTGCAATCTGTGAGCTTAGAGGCTCTCAAATTTAAATAGCAGAGGAGATGCGTCCTTGTTTCAAGGGGGGCTTTCATGCCACCCTGAAGAAGATTGAAACAAGGCGCGGCAGAGGGTAGAAGTCACAGTAAGGCATATGGCATCTTCAGTGTTGGTGAAATGAGAAGTGACAGGTTAAGTGAACACTTGGTGGGGGGGTGGGGGGGTGGTGGTGAGCGGTTGGGCTGCACAGGGAAAAAAGGGCTGAGGAGAGGTGGGGTAGGACAAGGTGGAGGAGGTGTGTGTGGGTTTTAGGTGGTGGGGGTGTGTGAGTAAGGTTGCTAAACACTCCCATCTGTTCATATCCTGAGGCACTACGAATTCAGTTAACTATGAGCGTATGCAGATGAGACGCTGCTGTGCAGGTCCTGCCACTTGCAGCTGATAAATTATTTTATAAATATATTTGAATAATAGGAAATGGCAGGATGGGAACCAAAGAACAACAGGGTCAAGCTGTTTCCCAGAGAGCATTTGCTTTTTTATCATTATTATTATTATCCTTGTGTGATCACAGCTTGTTGAGGATGTGTGAGCAGCGTAACTATGTCCTCATTAAGGTTTGTCTTCCTCTGGGCACCGGTACTGTCCCAGGAGAAAGATCTACTTAACAAGTGTCCCTCTACGCACAGCGGCATCCATTATTCAGCTGTGAAGCGACGGTGGAATGTTGTGAATTAACAATGTCAGCGTATTGAATGATTTCTTCAGCTCTTAACATGAGCCAATCCATCTACATCATAAAAGCCTGAGCTACTAATTTCCAATATGGCTACAAGTGAATCAATTATTTGATTATTGAATTGATTAGAACAACCTATGTAAAATGAACTATTTTTAGTAATTTATTAAGAAAAATATCATCAATTCAGTCTCTGGCCATAGCTTCTGAAATATAGATGATTTTGTGACATTTCGTTTTATAGGACTGTATACTGAATATTTGTGAATGTTACAAAAACATTTACATAAATCATTTGATTTCTGGGAAACTATGCTGGGAGTTTCCAAAATTTTGGGATATTTTAGGGACTACTACAATACAGTGTTGCCACAGTTACTATGAAAAAGTAATCTGATTACTGATTACTCCTTGAAAAAAGTGACTTAGTCACTGTACTGATTACTGAGTTTTAAAGGTACCAAAGTTGTGTTACTTGTTACTTTACTAGGTACATTCAGCAGACTGTCGACAACTTGTTGCAGCTGCTGAATGTACCCGAAGTAACTGAGGCAAACACTGCTGCAATATATAATCAAAATATCATGAGTACTTTAGGCTTGTTGGTTTTTGCTTGGGGTCACCACAGCAAAAACCTGTGGAACCAACAACATGCAGATCCTGTATGTATCTGCATGTTGATTTGACTCAAGTTTTATGTCGGATGCCCTTCTTGACGGAACTTTACATTACATGGAGAACAGACACGGTCTTGAAAGTAAGTGCACTAAACTGCTTAACTAATTTAACTTAATTTCTGAAATGTGGACAGAATGCCAATTTGATTTCAATTTCAGCCACTAGGGGCACTATCCTCCACCTGGTATATAGCAGCACACAGTGCAATGCAGTGTACCTCCGACTTTTAACTCAACACAGTTGTGGTTTTCATGCACAGTGCACACATACTTTGAGTATGTGTGCATCTGCACTTATCTGTGCAGCCACGGGCAAGTTGGTCTCAGCATGATTTGTAATCAGATGCAGTGACCCTGCTCTAAAACAAGCCCAGAGTATTTTTGGTTTCTAAATGGTGTAATATCAGATAGCCCAGTCTCACGTTTTTTTTTTTTTTTTTCGTGCACCTGTCACAAAATGAGTCAAATTTTCGTGACGGGATTTTTTTAAACTCACTATTACTAACCCTACATCTACCCTCCCCCCCCCATCTAACCATAACCACCCCGACCCCCCGCTTCACTTTTAATTTCGTGCAGCCATCACAGAATGAATAAGAATCAATTCATGCTGCCGTGACGAAAATGAGGCGCTTTCATCACAATATCGCGAACCAACAGATTCATGTATATTTCATGCTGCTGAATCACAACTTGCCGTGAGACCAGGTTGATCAGATACAACATCAAACACTGATGGAACAAGGGAATTCCTACGCAAACACTGCCTCATCATACCCGACCTAGATGTTTTGCAAAGTTTTAGTGTAGCAGCTTGCTCTGAGTTGTGACTGACTCCTCCCTCTCCCCACCCTCGGGACATGAACTCCCGATCTCTGGCATGGGAGGCAGACTCTCTAACCAGAAGGCTAAAAATCAGTCTTCTGCCCTTGTAGCCAGAGAATCCTTTTAGCTGTTGAGGAGTGAGATTTACTGACTACTATTACACAGTGACTTGTGCTGGCCTCCATCACACTAGCACAGTATGATCTACAGCAGCAAGTATGATCAGAAACATGGATCATGATCACAGGTTTCAGATATTTTGGTCTCTCAAAATTAGATCTGAAATGTGTCAAACATGACAAAGGTTGTATTGAAGTGTGCTTGTGTCCCAGATTTCACTGTAATACAAAAACACACATTGTGTACAAGAAGGAGCTGGTGGTGGACTTCAGAAGATGGAAGACTCATCCGAACCCAGTTACCATCAATGGAATGGAGGTGGACATTGTGGACTACTACAAGTACCTGGGTGTACATAGACAACAAACTGGACTGGTCTGTAAACACAGATGCTGTGCATAAGACAGGTCAGTGCACAGATCTTTCAATGTCTGCAGAAATATGTTGCAGATGTTTTAACACTTGGTGGTCTCCAGCATCATCTTCTGCACTGTAGTGTGCTGGGGCAGCAGGCTGAAGGCAGCTGACACTAACAGACTCAACAAGCTCATCAGGAGAGCTGGCTCTGTCCTGGGGGTTGAGCTGGAGTCTGTGGTGGAGATGTCAGAGAGGAGGATGTTGAGGAAACTGCTCACCCACAGCACCTCCCACCCCCCGCATGTCACACTGATGTCCGGTCAGAGAACCTTCAGCCACAGACTGAGACCACCGAGGTGCGCCACATAACCCCACAGGAGGTCTTTCCTTTCTCAGACTGTACTTCCTCCTCGCACTATGCACAGATACCTCAGCAGAAATCCAAATTAACACTGTTTGCATCCCACATCAAAACGTTTTGGATTTAAACGCGTTTTAAGGGGAAATAGAGAAATTCTTCTATATTACCTTCATCCTTCACCTTGATGTTGTTATGTGTGTGTTTCCCCTAAACAACAGCATATTTAAATAAGGATAAAAACTTTCAATGGAATGAGGGTCAGAAGAAGAAAATGTGGCTGAAGAACTAGAGGAAGAACAGCAAAGCCTGGACAGATTTAAATCTGGTAAACTGTCAGAGAGAGGGATTACGCCACCAAATCCCTGGCCAAAATAGAGACCCGAGTTATTTACTAGCCTTACAAATGGCCGCAAACCATCTGTACTTAAATGCAAGACACAAACTTTATGAAGATCAACTGAGGATTTAGCCACAAAGCCTCTTACACCACTGAATTGGTGTCCCTGCTTCGAAGGACAACATGCGACGTGCTGCAGACATGCAACTCTGGAGGACTAAACTGCTCCAAAAAAAATGGTAAACTGCAAGTTTATTAGTATAAGCAGCAAATCAAATCAATCAAATCGAATCAATTTTATTTATATAGAGCCAAATCACAACAAACAGTTGCCCCAAGGTGCTTTATATTGTAAGGCAAAGCCATACAATAATTACGGAAAAACCCCACGGTCCAAAACGACCCCCTGTGAGCAAGCACTTGGCGACAGTGAGAAGGAAAAACTCCTTTTAACAGGAAGAACCCTCCAGCAGAACCAGGCTCAGGGAGGGGCAGTCTTCTGCTGGGACTGGTTGGGGCTGAGGGAGAGAATCAGTGGAGGGGAGCAGAGATCAATCACTAATGATTAAATGCAGAGTGGTGCATACAGAGCAAAAAGAGAAAGAAACACTCAGTGCATCATGGGAACCCCCCAGCAGTCTAAGTCTATAGCAGCATAACTAAGGGATGGTTCAGGGTCACCTGATCCAGCCCTAACTATAAGCTTTCGCAAAAAGGAAAGTTTTAAGCCTAATCTTAAAAGTAGAGAGGGTGTCTGTCTCCCTGATCCGAATTGGGAGCTGGTTCCAGAGGAGAGGAGCCTGAAAGCTGAAGGCTCTGCCTCCCATTCTACTCTTACAAAACCCTAGGAACTACAAGTAAGCCTGCAGTCTGAGAGCGAAGCGCTCTATTGGGGTGATATGGTACTATGAGGTCCCTAAGATAAGATGGGACCTGATTATTCAAAACCTTATAAATAAGAAGAAGAATTTTAAATTCTATTCTAGAATTAACAGGAAGCCAATGAAGAGAAGCCAATATGGGTGAAATATGCTCTCTCCTTCTAGTCCCTGTCAGTACTCTAGCTGCAGCATTTTGAATTAACTGAAGGCTTTTCAGGGAACTTTTAGGACAAACTGATAATAATGAATTACAATAGTCCAGCCTAGAGGAATTAAATGCATGAATTAGTTTTTCAGCATCACTCTGAGACAAGACCTTTCTAATTTTAGAGATATTGTGCAAATGCAAAAAAGCAGTCCTACATATTTGTTTAATATGTGCATTGAATGACATATCCTGATCAAAAATGACTCCAAGATTTCTCACAGTATTACTAGAGGTCAGGGTAATGCCATCCAGAGTAAGGATCTGGTTAGACACCATGTTTCTAAGATTTGTGGGGCCAAGTACAATAACTTCAGTTTTACCTGAGTTTAACAGCAGGAAATTAGAGGTCATCCATGTCTTTATGTCTGTAAGACAATTCTGCAGTTTAGCTAATTGGTGTGTGTCTTCTGGCTTCATGGATAGATAAAGCTGGGTATCATCTGCGTAACAATGAAAATTTAAGCAATGCCGTCTAATAATACTGCCTAAGGGAAGCATGTATAAAGTTGGTCCTAGCACAGAACCTTGTGGAACTCCATAATTAACCTTAGTCTGTGAAGAAGATTCCCCATTTACATGAACAAATTGCAATCTATTAGATAAATATGATTCAAACCACTGCAGCACAGTGCCTTTAATACCTATGGCATGCTCTAATCTCTGTAATAAAATTTTATGGTCAACAGTATCAAAAGCAGCACTGAGGTCTAACAGAACAAGTACAGAGATGAGTCCACTGTCTGAGGCCATAAGAAGATCATTTGTAACCTTCACTAATGCTGTTTCTGTACTATGATGAATTCTAAACCCTGACTGAAACTCTTCAAATAGACCATTCCTCTGCAGATGATCAGTTAGCTGTTTTACAACTACCCTTTCAAGAATTTTTGAGAGAAAAGGAAGATTGGAGATTGGCCTATAATTAGCTAAGACAGCTGGGTCAAGTGATGGATTTTTAAGTAATGGTTTAATTACTGCCACCTTAAAAGCCTGTGGTACATAGCCAACTAATAAAGATAGATTGATCATATTTAAGATCGAAGCATTAATTAATGGTAGGGCTTCCTTGAGCAGCCTGGTAGGAATGGGGTCTAATAGACATGTTGATGGTTTGGAGGAAGTAACTAATGAAAATAACTCAGACAGAACAATCGGAGAGAAAGAGTCTAACCAAATACCGGCATCACTGAAAGCAGCCAAAGAGAACGATATGTCTTTGGGATGGTTATGAGTAATTTCTTCTCTAATAGTTAAAATTTTATTACCAAAGAAAGTCATGAAGTCATTACTAGTTAAAGTTAAAGGAATACTCGGCTCAATAGAGCTCTGACTCTTTGTCAGCCTGGCTACAGTGCTGAAAAGAAACCTGGGGTTGTTCTTATTTTCTTCAATTAGTGATGAGTAGTAAGATGTCCTAGCTTTACGGAGGGCTTTTTTATAGAGCAACAGACTCTTTTTCCAGGCTAAGTGAAGATCTTCTAAATTAGTGAGACGCCATTTCCTCTCCAACTTACGGGTTATCTGCTTTAAGCTGCGACTTTGTGAGTTATACCACGGAGTCAGGCACTTCTGATTTAAGGCTCTCTTTTTCAGAGGAGCTACAGCATCCAAAGTTGTCCTCAAAGAGGATATAAAACTATTGACGAGATACTCTATCTCACTCACAGAGTTTAGGTAGCTACTCTGCCCTGTGTTGGTATATGGCATTGGAGAACATAAAGAAGGAATCATATCCTTAAACCTAGTTACAGTGCTTTCTGAAAGACTTCTACTGTAATGAAACTTATTCCCCACTGCTGGGTAGTCCATCAGAGTAAATGTAAATGTTATTAAGAAATGATCAGACAGAAGGGGGTTTTCAGGGAATACTGTTAAGTCTTAAATTTCCATACCATAAGTCAGAACGAGATCTAAGGTATGATTAAAGTGGTGGGTGGACTCATTTACATTTTGAGCAAAGCCAATCAAGTCTAACAATAGAATAATGCAGTGTTGAGGCTGTCATTCTCAGCATCTGTGTGGATGTTAAAATCGCCCACTATAATTATCTTATCTGAGCTAAGCACTAAGTCAGACAAAAGTTCTGAAAATTCACAGAGAAACTCACAGTAACGACCAGGTGGACGATAGATAACAACAAATAAAACTGGTTTTTGGGACTTCCAATTTGGATGGACAAGACTAAGAGTCAAGCTTTCAAATGAATTAAAGCTCTGTCTGGGTTTTTGATTAATTAATAAGCTGGAGTGGAAGATTGCTGCTAATCCTCCACCTTGGCCCGTGCTACGAGCGTTCTGACAGTTAGTGTGACTCGAGGGTGTTGACTCATTTAAACTAACATATTCATCCTGCTGTAACCAGGTTTCTGTAAGGCAGAATAAATCAATATGTTGATCAATTATTATATCATTTACTAACAGGGACTTAGAAGAGAGAGATCTAATGTTTAATAGACTACATTTAACTGTTTTAGTCTGTGGTGCAGTTGAAGGTGCTATATTATTTTTTCTTTTTGAATTTTTATGCTTAAATAGATTTTTGCTGGTTATTGGTGGTCTGGGAGCAGGCACCGTCTCTACGGGGATGGGGTAATGAGGGGATGGCAGGGGGAGAGAAGCTGCAGAGAGGTGTGTAAGACTACAACTCTGCTTCCTGGTCCCAATCCTGGATAGTTACGGTTTGGAGGATTTAAGAAAATTGGCCAGATTTCTAGAGATGAGCGCTGCTCCATCCATAGTGGGATGGATGCCGTCTCTCCTAACAAGACCAGGTTTTCCCCAGAAGCTTTGCCAATTATCTATGACGCCCACCTCATTTTTTGGACACCACTCAGACAGCCAGCAATTCAGGGAGAACATGCGGCTAAACATGTCACTCCCGGTCCGACTGGGGAGGGGCCCAGAGAAAACTACAGAGTCTGACATTGTTTTTGCAAAGTTACACACCGATTCAATGTTAATTTTAGTGATCTCCGATTGGCGTAACCGGGTGTCATTACTGCCGACCTGAATTACAATCTTACCAAATTTATGCTTAGCCTTAGCCAGCAGTTTCAAATTTCCTTCAATGTCACCTGCTCTGGTCCCCGGAAGACAATTGACTATGGTTGCTGGTGTCGCTAACTTCACATTTCTCAAAACAGAGTCGCCAATAACTAACGGCGGCTAAGCTACCTTGGTCCGCACCAACTACAGGGGCCTGGCTAGCTATAGGATTTTCCACGGTGCGGAGCCGAGTCTGCAATTCACCCAGCCTGGCCTCCAAAGCTACGAATAAGCTACACTTATTACATGTACCATTACTGCTAAAGGAGGCCGAGGAATAACTAAACATTTCACACCCAGAGCAGAAAAGTGCGGGAGAGACAGGAGAAGCCACCATGCTAAACCAGCTAAGAGCTAGTAGCTGCGCTAAGCTAGTGGATTCCTAAAAACACACAAAGTGAATAATGTGTAAATAATTTAGAGGTGATTCAGCAGAGGGAGTGCTTTAGTTAAGGCACGTGAAGATTACACTATGAAACAAATCATTATCTAGTTAACTAGATCAATCTAACTGCGCAGATTAAACAGCTAACAGATACAGAAAAACACCGCTGTGCTCCAGAACAGGAAGTTATACAATACTGCAGTGAGAGACAACCACCAGTAGAGGCAGTCAACCGCAGCAGAGTACAACATAAGAACCAAGCACATCCAGCTGTACTTAGACAAAAATATTTGTGCATCATAGACCAACAACCACCTTATGCATGAGCCTGGTCTCATCCCGCAGTGCTGGCACCGAGAAATGTCGTTGATGGAAAGCAGAGAAGACAAAGTATGATTTTCACTTTTCAGATTGTAGACATGCATGCAAAGGTGAATGCCACAGAAACTATTCCAAACCAAAATCCTCACCAGAATTATAACCACAAATGTAATAAATAAAAAAGTTCATCATTACTTCCTTGTTGATAGAAAGAGAAACTAAAGGCCTGTTCTCACTTTGCATTCGAAACGGTGTTGGAAAACTTGACAGCGTCTAGATCGGAGCCTCTGATTAAGTGGGATATTCTGTCATTGTGCCATGGTCTTGTTTCAACCGTGGCAGGATTGTCAAGATGTTCAAAGATGTTTTTTCCATCATGAATTTGTCATACTTTGCTAATTTTCTTGATTTTCTGTGGAGGCCAAAACATTAATTAACAAGATAGATGTGATTTGTGGACAACCATTATCCTCACACTCTGGTTTGTCACAGTTATAGACCATGACATTCCATGGTGCAATTTCATGAAAGTGAGAATGGGCCTTAAAGCTACAGTGTGTCAGATTTAGGGGTGCCAAAATGGAATACAGCATTCATAGCAATCTGAAATGGTGGATCATACATATTGCTTATCAAAAAAGAAGAAAACGTGAAGGGAAACATTAACTTGACTGTTGACAGCATAATGCAATCTACAACCTCTCCACTAGATGACAGTACATCCTACACACTGTACATTTACCTAATGACAAACTGTTCAAGCAGCAGTAGTTGTCGCCATCAACGCTGTGGCATGAAAATATTTCGCATATACGCACATACATACAAATTTATGCACTGCCCACCCCCCTGCACCCATCACACTCAGATCTACATGACCACCATTAAAATATTTAACTGGTTTAAGGCCCACTGACACTTGCACGACTTTGATCTGAGAAAGCATTTGGAACCTTCTAAAAAGGTAATTTTTTTTGTAATGTTTATATCTTAATGGCTTGGTAAAACAGTTGCATGTTCTTTTCTCCTTGTGTGCAGCTGTAAAAGTATGTTTATGATAGATTTAACATCTCGTTATAATCATTCATATAAGCTGTGCTGTGATGCGGTGCGCTGACGCAATCACTCGCACTCACACAAGTTGTATTTTAATTGTTTGCGTAATGTTCACGTGAAGTTCACATCATTAATGTGTGATGGATAGTTTGAACATTTCAAAATTCTTGCACTTGCACGAAGCTGCGCACAGTTTCTAATGGTTTATGAGTTTGAGACAGGTTTACTCTCACACATGGCAGAATGCGTGCAGGTGCGTGGATCAAAGTTGCACAAGTGTCAGGGGGCCTTTAGCCTGAATGTTTTTTTAGCCTGAGGCTGCAGATTAGATCCCAATCAGGAATGTATAAGCGGCCGGTAAAGGAAGACAATAGTTGGACTAGGAAACCTGCATGTGGCATTGCTAAATGTAGGTCGTCCTGCATTATGTTGTTCCTGGCAGCCGTCTGAAGACAGGAGATAAGAGGTCCCAACCAAGCCTCTGAGTGGCAGGTAGCCAGCTTAATCCTATTTAACAAGATCTGGGCTCAATCTGGGGTGGGGCATGGTGGAGGGTTCACACGAGGAGCCCGTCTGGGTCATGGTGCAGCTCTCCTAGCGGCCCATTCTTAAACCTTAAAGACAATGAGTGTGATACAGCCTGCGCTGGGCCTCAGTCCCTGAAACTAATGTAATAGATCACTTTGCATGTTGTGCATTTACAAAAGCGTGCTGAACTGTTTCCCTCTGACTCCCCTCATTTCTAAGAAAGCCACAGAGGGGCCACCCCAGAACAAATTGTATGGGTTCTAAGCTGCTGGATGCTTTATTTCATTTATTTTTCTTCCACTGTGCTAATTCCTTCATCTCCATATGTTATCAGGAACAGAGAAGGGGTGTGCATGTGTTTGTGGGTGTGGGGGGTGTCAGGGATTAGGCCATCCTGTCTGGACACAAGGCATGTGTCCACATGAAGAGAAGTCACTAATCATTTATCTTCGGAGTGCGTCTGTGGGCAGTAAGACCAATTGTTATTTCCTTAAAGGGACATTCCTTTGTAATTGTGCAAGTGCACATCAGCACCCTCAGATCCCAGCTTTCAGTCTCACTGCATTGATTTTAAACATAGAAAAAGCCCCTGTTTTCCACCTAAACAGCTTTGAAAAAGTACAATTAAAATTTATCACACCAGTCAGACTTCCACATCAAGTGCCCAACAAAACTGAAACATCATTTTATCTGCCAGGTAACCAACAGTCAATCAGGCTACAGACACAGCAGGTGCATATATAAATATTAGTAAAATCACAGGGAGACATTATAAAAATGTTTCAAGTAAAGTGATCCTGAATCTGCACCTGCTTCAAAAACTAATCAACTCTTCCCTGACACAAGGACAACATCTCCACCAAAGTTCATTGAAATCCCTTCATATGCTTTGTGACATCCTGTTGAATACAAAACAAATGTTGGTGATCGTATAATCATCCTGGCAGAGATAAAAAGAAAAAGAAGATGGAATAAATACATGTGATTAAAAACAATAAATGTGTCTCTACCAGTGAGGGAGTTTTATTTTTTAAGTAATTGCAGTTGGTTTATTCATTTAATTGTCCTTCTTTTGGATTAGCCAAAACAGTATTGACCAATTTTCATAAAACAAGGTGACAAATATGTGCCATGTAGACTACGCATTAAACGTTTGGACACATTTTCCCATTAAGTGTGTCCAGACTTTTGACTCATAGTATATGTGGAACATCAAGATGCTGATTAATCAGCAAACTGATTAAAAGAACCATCCATACTGTTATCAGTAACAACTCCAAAGAATTTGTCATGGGATGGGATTGTGTCAGTGCCCTTAGAAAAGGTAATTTACACTTCTGTGGCAGCATTAAAGTAGAAATGCACACTGACATTTGAAAGCAACATATGCTGCCTTCAAAGTGGCATCTTTTCAAGGGAAAACCATGCATTATTTTTAAGAAGACAAACACATTTTGCATAAATTACAATAGTATTGCTGCAGAGGAAGTGGGTACAGATACTGCACTGGCCTGCCTGCAGTCCTGACCGGTCCCCATTAAAGAACATGTGGAGAATTTTGAAATGTAAAATGCAACAATGAGAACCCTGTACTGTTACACGTCTTTGGATGTGTTTGTGTGAAGCATGGGACAAAATAACATCTGAAATGCTGCTGACGTCAATGCCAAAACACACACACACACACACACACACACACACACACACACACACACACACACACACACACACACACACACACACACACACACACACACAGATATATGTATAGTTGCATGCAAAAGTTTGGGCAGCCCTGATAATTTCCATGATTTTTCTTTATAAATCATTGGTTGTCTGGATCAGAAATTTCAGTTAAATATATCATATAGCAGACAAACACACTGATATTTGAGAAGTGAAATGACATTTCTAATATTTACAGAAAGATAATTGCAATGAAATGCAATAATTATTTAAACAAAATTGGGCAGGTGCATAAATTTGGGCACCCTTGTCATTTTATTGATTTGGATACATTTAGCACTAATTACTGGAACACAAAATTGGTTTTGGTAAGCTCGTTGGCCCTTGACCTCCTTACACAGGTAAATCCAATCATGAGAAAGGGTATTTAAGGTGGCCATTTGCAAATGTTTCCCCTCTTTGCATCTCTTCTAATGAGTGGCAACATGGGAGCCTCTAAACAACTCTCAAATGACCTGAAAACAAAGATTGTTCAACATCATGGTTTTGGGGAGGGATACAAAAAGCTATCTCAGAGATTTCAGTTGTCAGTTTCCACTGTGAGGAACATAGTGAGGAAATGGAAGACCACAGGGACAGTACTAGTCAAGGCCCGAAGTGGCAGGCCAAAAAATATCTCAGATAAGCTGAAGCAAAGGATGGTGAAAACAGTCATAGCCAACCCACAGACATGCTCCAAATACCTACAACATGATCTTGCTGCAGATAGTGTGTCTGTGCATCATTCAACTATACAGTGCACTTTGCACAAAGAGATGCTGCATGATGCTGTAATGTATAAGAAGCCTTTTCTGTGTACACGCCACAAACAGTTGCTTGAGATATGCTAAAGCACATTTTGTCAAGCCAACTTCATTTTGGAATGAGGTGCTGTGGAATGATGAAACTAAAATTGAGTTATTTAGACATAACAAGGGGTGGTATGCATGGCTAAAAACAATACAGCATTCCAAGAGAAACACTTTGCTACCTACAGTAAAATCTGAAGCTGGTTCCATCATGCTGTGTGGCTGTGTAGCCAGTGCAGGTACTGGTTGAGGGTCACATGGATTCCAGTCAATATCAGCAGATTGTTGAGAACAATGTTCATGAATCAGTGACAAAGTTGAAGTTGCGCCAGGGCTGGATCTTCCAACAAGACAACGACCCTAAATACTGCTCAAAATCTACTAAGTGTTGTGTGGGCCGCTGAAGAGGAGGTACTGCTGGCCCACCACCACCAGAGGGCACCCTGCCTGGAGTGCGGGCTCCAGGCACCAGAGGGCGCTGCCGCCTCACAGGAGCAGCCGGGGTGACAGCTGACACTCATCACCTATGACAGCTGTCACCACTCATCTGATCAGCATCGGTATATCAGCAAGACGTCATCTCCACCTCTTTGCCGAGATATCGCTTTACCAGGAAGTACCAGGTGGCGGCGGTAGAAATCGGCCAGGAGGGCCGGGTCCAGGATGAAGCTCCTCTTCACCCAGGAGCGTTCTTCAGGTCCGTACCCCTCCCAGTCCACCAAATACTGGAAGCCCCGGCCCATCCTACGGACATCTAAGAGCCGGCGCACAGTCCAAGCCGGCTCGCCATCGATGATCCGGGCAGGAGGTGGTGCCGGACCCGGAGTACAGAGGGGTGAGGTGTGATGGGGCTTGATCCGGGACACGTGGAAAACGGGATGGATCCACAGTGAGGCCGGAAGCTGAAGCCTCACTGCGTGTTGTGAAAGTGTAGGAACACGGACCCACAACAGGGGGCGCAAATGAACGGACAATGGAGGAGTCGAATAACACTGCTTTTACTGTTGTGAAACAGGCACAACAAATACAACCGGTTACAATATCGAAATGGAGTCCAATTACAACGGTGTCGTGTGGGCAGGCTCGACGATAGGAGACGTCTGTCCAAGTCGAACCGGAACCAACCCGATTTCCTCTGCCACCGAACCCCGGGAATACTGGAGCCGCCAAGTCCCGAATTCCCAGGTGGCCACTGCCTCCGCTCGTCGGATCCGGTACTGCTGGCAAGAAACAGAAACAGTCAGGTGTGGATGCGGCTGCACCCAGTAACACGGAGGGTGGAGAGTCCACCTCCACCTCTCGTCAACAACAATGTAGGAAGGTGAGTACTTATCCGAATGTTGTCTAGTAGTCAGCTGTCCTATAGACAATCAAACAAGAATACAAGTAAAGACACACGTATGTGCAGGCTGAAATGGTTACCTCTTTGGTAAGGCGATATCTCGGCAAATGAGGTGGAGATGCCGTCCTGTTGATATACCTCCGTATTGATTGGGATCAGCTGTCTCCGGTGATGGGTGACAGCTGTCATCCTGGCTGCTCCTGTAAGGCGGCAGCGCCCTCCGGTGCCTGGAGCCCGCACTCCAGGCAGGGCGCCCTCTAGTGGTGGTGGGCCAGCAGTACCTCCTCTTCAGCGGCCCACACAACACTGCGGCTGGACTGAGTACCTTGATGATTTTAAATGGACCGATATACCGGTCCTGCAGCTTAGGGGAGTCCACTTGAAGGGGAATGTCCTTAGTAGACAACCACACTGCCTGCCCTGGCCGGTACGTAGGGGCCGGGGTCCGCCGACGGTCTGCATGGGCCTTCGTCCTCATCCGGGCCCTCAGCAAGGCAGAACGGGCGGCACGCCACACCCGACGGCACTTCCGTAGGTGGGTCTGGACCGAGGGCACACCGACCTCTCCCTCAACCACCGGAAACAGAGGAGGTTGGTACCCCAGACATACCTCGAAAGGGGAGAGGCCGGTGGCTGACAACACCTGGCTGTTATGGGCATACTCGATCCAGGCCAGATGGGTACTCCAGGCCGCCGGGTGCGCGGCTGTCACGCAACGCAGGGCCTGCTCCATCTCCTGATTGGCCCGTTCTGCTTGCCCGTTGGTCTGGGAATGATACCCGGATGAGAGACTCACCGTGGCCCCCAGTTCCCGGCAGAAGCTCCTCCAGACATGCGAGGAGAACTGGGGACCGCGATCGGAGACGATGTCTGTTGGGATCCCATGCAACCGGACGACGTGGTGGACCAGGAGGTCCGCTGTCTCCTGGGCCGTCGGGAGCTTCGGGAGGGCCACGAAGTTGGCCGCCTTGGAGAATCGGTCCACTATCGTGAGGATGGTGGTGTTGCCCTGGGACGGCGGGAGGCCCGTGACAAAATCCAGGCCGATGTGGGACCACGGGCGATGGGGCACGGGCAGCGGCTGGAGCAGTCCCGAAGCCCTGCGATGGTCAGCCTTGCCCCTGGCGCAGGTGGTGCAGGCCTGGATATAATCCCAGACGTCGGCCTCTAGGGACGCCCACCAGAAGCGCTGCCGGACAACTGCCACGGTTCTTCGCACCCCTGGATGACAGGAGAGCTTAGAGCCGTGACAGAAGTCCAGAACTGCAGCCCTAGCTTCTGGTGGGACGTAGAGTCTGTTCTTCGGCCCAGTTCCGGGGTCGGGGCTTCGTGCCAGGGCCTCCCGGATGGTTCTCTCTACGTCCCAGGTAAGGGTGGCCACGATAGTGGACTCCGGGATGATGGGTTCCGGTGGATCCGACAACTCCGTTTTGACTTCATCTCCATGTACCCGGGACAAGGCATCCGATCTCTGGTTTTTGGTCCCGGGACGGTAGGTGATCCGGAAGTCAAAACGGCCGAAGAACAGTGACCAGCGGGCTTGCCTGGGGTTCAGCCGCTTGGCGGTCCTGATTACTCCAGGTTCCGGTGGTCAGTGAAAACCGTGAATGGCACGGACGTTCCCTCCAACAGATGTCTCCACTCTTCAAGAGCCTCTTTCACCGCAAGGAGTTCTCGATTGCCGACGTCATAGTTCCGTTCGGCCGGGGTCAACCTGCGGGAAAAATAGGCACACGGGTGTGAAGGACCTTATCGGTCTTCCCGCTCTGGGAAAGCACAGCTCCTATCCCTGAGTCCGAGGTGTCCACTTCAACCACTAACTGGCGACTAGGATCGGGCTGCACCAGAACGGGTGCAGACGAGAAGTTCCGTTTCAACTCCTTGAACGCGGCATCGCAACGATCCGACCAGGTGAAGGGGACTTTTGGTGAGGTCAGGGCTGTCAGGGGGCTAACTACCTGACTGTAGCCCTTAATGAACCTCCTGTAGAAATTTGCAAAGCCGAGGAACTGTTGCAGCTTCCTACGGCTAGTGGGTTGGGGCCAGTCTCTTACCGCCGCCACCCGGACAAGCCTGGTCGGGCACCAGGAGGTGCCCGTTGAGGGGGGGGTCCTGTTGTGTGGGCCGCTGAAGAGGAGGTACTGCTGGCCCACCACCACCAGAGGGCACCCTGCCTGGAGTGCCGGCTCCAGGCACCAGAGGGCGCTGCCGCCTCACAGGAGCAGCCGGGGTGACAGCTGACACGCATCACCTATGACAGCTGTCACCACTCATCTGATCAGCATCGGTATATCAGCAAGACGTCATCTCCACCTCTTTGCCGAGATATCGCTTTACCAGGAAGATAACGTTTTCAGCTGATTGTGATATTATTTTGACAGTAACCTTTTGTGTATTGTATAGCAGACTCTTTTTCCAACGAGAGGTGGAGGTGGTTTTCCTTCCTTGTGGATTGCTGGGTGCATACGCGCCCACATTTAATTGTTTTTTTGTTCCTCGCCAGCAGTACCAGGTCCGACACGCGGAGGCAGTGGCCACCTGGGAGTTCGGGACTTGGCGGCTCCAGTATTCCCGGGGTCTGGTGGCGGAGGAAATCGTGTGGTTCCGGTTCTGCTTTGGACAGATGTCTTCTATCTTCGAGCCTGCCCACACGACACCTTTTGTGATTTGACTTTTTGTCTATTGTTGTAATCTGTTGTATTTGTTGTGCCCTTTCACAACAGTAAAGTGTTGTTATTTGACTTCCTCCATTGTCTGTTCATTTGCGCCCCCTGTTGTGGGTCCGTGTACCTACACTTTCCTAACACTAAGGCTTTCATGCAGAGGAACAAGTACAACATTCTGGAATGGCCATCTTAGTCCCCAGACCTGAATATTATTGAAAATCTGTGGTGTGATTTTAAGCAGGCTGCCCATGCTCAGAAACCAACAAACCTGAGATGTTTTGTAAAGAAGAATGGTCCAAAATACCTTCAACCAGAATCCAGACTCTCACTGGAAGCTATAGGACGCATTTAGAGGGTGTTACTTCTACAAAAGGAGGATCTACTAAATACTGATGTATTTTTTTCTGTTGGGGTGCCCAATTTATACACCTGCCTAATTTTGTTTAAAGAATTATTGCACACTTTCTGTAAATCCAATAAACCTTATTTCACTTCTCAAATATCACTGTGTTTGTCTGCTATATGATATATTTAACTGAAATTTCTGATCCAGACAACTAATGATTTATAAAGGAAAATCATGAAAATTATCAGGGGTGTCCAAACTTTTATTTACAACTCTCTCTCTCTCTCTCTCTCTCTCTCTCTCTATATATATATATATATATATTTACGCCAGGGATTAGTCAAATAATGACATTTGTCTCTTTTTGCCGAGAGTGGTTTGAGATGTTTAGTTGGAGCACAGTAGCTAGAATTTGTCATGAAAATTCAGTAAGGTATGTCTTGTAGAATATATTCCATTTCTAAGGTAGAACTAAGGTCATGATTATGTCATAACTTGCAATAAAACTTCGGCTCCACCCTCGCCTCATGTCCGTCCTCCCATATCAGCCTCCTCCACCTCTCCTCATTATCAGATATAATCCCTAACAGCCTGTCTGCCAGATGGTAAAGCCACAACGCACACAGCAAACAAGGCTGGAAGAAGCCATTAAGGGGCCTCTTTCAATGGGCCCGCTGATCACTTACACAGGCTGAGTGTTTGCTCAGGCCCTACATGCCACGCAATACTGCAGCTACAGCGACACTATTTCCACACAGACACACGCAACTATTAGAAATAAAGGGGGTGAGCAGTGCACCTGTCCCTGAGGACCGCTTATTTAGAGGGGGAGGAGCTTCAGATCCCCTTTTCTGAGGTGCGGTTCTTGTGTTATAATGTGCACCAAAAATAAAAACAATTACTTCATTTAGCATTTCAGTTATAAAAGCAATTACAAAAAGAAGTGCACTCAGAGTGCACAATTTTGTCTTTTTTTTTAATGTACAACAGCTACACATAAAAGCGAATCTTTTGCATTTTCAAATCCAAGTTCCAGTTAAAATTCAACACTGGATCAATACATCTGTGAAATAAGCATGTTTCAGTTTATGTATATATATATATTTTTTTTTTTTTTTGATTTTTCATTAGAGCATTTGATTTAAAAACGGCTAACATTTTTCCTCTAACCATTTTTATGTAATGTTCCCCAATTAAGTAATTTATTCATTCATTTATTTGTATTTTATTAATATTTCATCATTTTTCTTCTTTCTCGTTTTCAAGGTTAATAAAAAACAACTTGTTTTTAATTTATTTTTTCATCAATCATTTATTTTATTTTATTTATTTATTTATTCATGTATTTATTTATTTGTTGCCTCTTGATCAAAGCGCTACTCATATGTTTACGATTATATTGACAAATTCATTTATAAATGAGTTATTTATAGAATTTAAATGTAAATGCCACATGGCCTTTTGTGTTATGATGACATGTAGATGGGCATAACCAGTTAAAATACACAATTTTCTTATGCGCAATTGCATAAATTTGCTTTTTTTTTTCACAAACACTTGCAGCGACTAAAATGATACAAACTCATTTACCCACAAAGCCTGATCATTTAGCATGACTTTGTCTTTTTATGACACGAGTATCCAAAGGGCTTTTAGCACATGAATAATCATTTCAGTAAACCCTCTCTTTGCAAACTATAGAGTGATAACATAGAGGCTTTAAAGGGATCTTTCCTCTGCACAGATTGGGACATTTTTCATACTCTGGACATTGATGAGGCCATGGATACTATAACAGACTACATACAGTTTTGTACTGATTGTGTGGTTACCAGAAAGGATATTATTATGTATCCAAACAACAAGCCTTACATAACCAAGGAAGTTAAAGACTGTATTAACCGTAAAAAAATGGCTTTTAAGAATCAAGACCGGATGGGGTTAAAAACTGTGCAAAAAGAACTGAACCAGATGCTAAGGCATGCAAGGAAGAGGCACAAGGACAATATTGAGCTGAATGTTGTCTCAATGGACTCTAAAAAACTTTGGGATTCAATGAAAGTGGCAGCTAATATGGTAACAAAAAGGAAAAGTTTTGTAACAGATGATGATCAGGAAAAAGCAAATGAGCTCAATGACTTTTATTTGAGATTTGAGACTCAGGATTTTTCTTTGGATCGTGTTAACATTTTAAATTCCATTTCATCTATTGATTTGCGCCCCAGGTTAGTAGTTGATCCAGGCAAAATTAAGTTACTTTTTAGTAGGGTTCAGAAAAATAAGTCTGCTGGCCCAGATGGCATCTCAGGTTTTCTTTTAAAGACTTTTGCAGAGGAGCTCACACCAGCCTGGTGCCCGGTTTTCCAGCAGTCTGTGGATCAGCACACAGTTCCTTTACTCTGGAAAAAGTCAATTATTGTTCCAGTACCCAAAAAACCCTGCCCAGCGACTAACAATGATTTTAGACTGGTAGCTTTAACTTCTGTTGTTATGAAATGTTTGGAAAAATATATGGTGTCTATTTTAAAGTCAGAGATAAATTCAGATCTAGATCCCTTGCAGTTTGCGTATAGGAGAGGGCGGGGTACAGATGATGCCATTAATGGCATCACCCACCTGTCACTAAAACACCTCGAAGACCCAAAGGCTTACGCACGTCTTTTATTTATTGATTTTATTTCAGCTTTTAACACGTTACAGCCTCATTTACTGATTAAAAAATTAATTCACCTGTCAGTAAACCCTGTAATTATAAAATGGTTTTATTCTTTTTTAATAGATAGAATTCAAAATGTCAGAGTTAATAACACTATCTCTGATTCTAAAAACATCAGTACTGGCGTACCTCAGGGTTGTGTCAGTTCGCCTGTCCTTTTGACTCTCTATACTAATGATTGCATTAGCCACTTTCACGGAAATCATGTTTTTAAGTTTTCTGATAATACTGCCATCCTCAGTCTGCTTCATAAAGACTCAGATCCATCACTGTACTTTGAGGAGGTGCAGTCTTTTGTCCACTGGTGTGATGCTAACTTTCTTACTATAAATGTAAAGAAAACTTAGGAGATGATAATTGACCCTCGTTCTATTGGTGATCATACCCCTCTGGTAATCCATGATGAAGTCAATCAGGTCAGCTTTTACAGGTATCTAGGCGTTTACTTAGATAACCAGTTCAGCTGGGAAACGCATGTCAATAACGTATGCTTTCGTTTACAGCAGAGGTTATATTTTCTGCGCAGACTTAGGGCGTTTGTGGTTGAGCAGAAAATCTTGTTTTTGTTTTATCAGGCTGTTTTGGAAAGCATTATCCGGTATGGGATGTCATCTTGGTACGGTAATCTCTCTGTCCAGTTAAAATCTAGGCTTGCTTGTCTGGTGAAGACTGCTATGAAAGTGGTAGGGAGGACGAGAAACTCTTCCCTGCAGTCCATGTATGAACAGTCTGTTCTCAAAGAAGCGCAGTGAGCTTTGTCAGATCCTTCCCACATCCTCTATCCTGAGTATGAACTCCTACCGTCTGGTAGGCGATACAGAGTCCCTCAGTGCAAATTGAATCGCTTTAAAAACTCATTTGTGCCCACATCAATTAGAGTCTTAAATATGGTTCCTGGGATAGGTAGTAGGATTGTGCGTTAATGACATGGTCTCCCATAATAATTCATGCATATTGCACATATCCCTAAAAACACATACCCCTATTGCACAGCCATCTCCCACATATGGTTAAGGAAAATACTAACAGTGAATAAATAACACTAAAATAACAATGCTACCGCTGTGTAATACGGGCATGTGTAATTTGGATATGTGTATTAGGGATGTGCAATATGTATGATTGATGTGTGTATTAAGTTATGTAATTTGTATGAGTTATGTAATTATGTCATGGCAGTTTTACTTTTTACTTGTGCAGCTCTTGGAGTCTAAGACAAATTTCCCGTAAGGGACAATAAAGTGTATCGTATCGTATCGTAAACTAAAGACAATCATTCTCTGCTCATCTTTTTAACATTGACTGTCGACTGGCGCCGTTCTACTGGTTGACACAAAATGGCTGCCTTGGACTGAAAGAGGCAATAAACCAGAGCAGCAGCAAATGGCGATGATGAGAGGTAGCAAACCTTTTCCTGCTCTGAGAAAGATCAACAAATCACTGTTACAATGCTGCTTGATTGCTTTTCTTTGCCCCCAAGTGTTCCCCACTATCTTCTACCACGCCGGGATGTTCATGACTGTGGTGACCCTCAGGCCACCACGTTGGGATTACATTTCCACCATGTAATCCCCCTTTGGTGGGCTAAAGGGATGAAGGCAAAAGAAGACACAATGTAATCAAGAAGAATGTCTGCACCCAAGAATCACGCCACAAGATAAACCCAAGCAGATGTTCATCAAAAACGTCATCTGGAACATATGGACCAGGATTCAGGACACCTTCGTGCAGGGACTAAGCTTTCTAAGGATTTGTGCCATCTACTGGGATGCACTGTTCTGAATACCATTAACTTGTCACAGAGGCCTGGAGGTGTCTCAGCTGTCATGATAAAACATCTTCTTAAAAAGCCTAGTTTGGATCCAGAGTCCCTTTGGAAATAATAGATTGATCTCTAACTTCTTTTTATCGAACATCATTTTTAAAGCAACTACTATAGTTAGCATTCAGTGTTCTTCACTCTCCGGAGACTAGTCCTGAAAAAGAGGTGCCCCTCTCTTTGCTGTGGATGCAGAGTGTACATTCTTGTTACTGCTCTGAGATCTTAGTCCAGTGTTTGACCCTGCTGACCATTGTATACTGTTAGACAAATGCAAAATTGCTGTGGCATCCATGGTCAAGCTCTTCTATGGAAAAAAGATCATATCTATCAGACTGGTCACAGTGTGCACATCTAAATTTTCAGCAGAGATGTATGGGGTACCCCAGAGTTCTGACTTGGGCCCAATGCTTTTGTCACTTTACATGGCTCCCCAGGGTCTGATTATTTGTGGTTGTGACATTAGTTTTCATTGTTACACTGACAACACACAGCTTTATATGCTCATAAAGTCTACTGCCAGACTTTTGACACGAAGCAGAAGGTTTGAATATATCACACCCATTTTGGCATCTTTACGTTGGCTTCCTGTCTCTGTGAGAGCAGATTTTAAGGTTTTGTTATTGACTTATAAAGTTGCTCATGGACTGGTGCCATCTTATCTGGCTGATCTGGTGAAAACTTATGTGCTGGCCTGGGCTTTGCGGTTGCAGGATGCGGGACTTCTCTGTGTTCCCAGGGTGAAGAAGAAGTCAGCGGGTCAAAGAGCTTTTTGTTATCATGCACCCGTTCTGTGGAACAGTCTTACTGCAGCCGTGAGGCAGTCGTAGTCCGTGGACATTTTTAAGTCAAGACTTAAAACCTATTTTTATTGTCTTTCTTATGAATAGTTTTTGTTTTTTTATCTGTTTTATTCTTTTACTTCTGTTTTGAATTATGTATTTCATTTTTTTAATTTTTATTCATTTATTAAAATTTTTATGTTGAACTGTTCGGTGTGAGGCACCTTGAAATGGCTTTTGTTGTGATTTGGTGCTTTATAAGCTGATTAAATTGAATTGAATTAAATTAAATAAGGGCACAGTTTTTCATGTTGCAAATCTGGATGGACTGGCACAGTTAAATAAAAACTGGATGCTATCTGGGGATCCATACATCCACCCGAGATTATTCTAGGACTGGAACATGAGGGACTACATGGGAGGAACTGAGATGTGGAGCATGCCTATGGGTTAAGGGACCATCATGTGGATGAGAACTGGGGAATGCCCTCTTTAATGACTGATATGGATCAATACATACACACTGACTCATCAACTGTAGTCCATTTTACTGAGACTCTTCCCTTTTGGTTGTCTTTTGTGACATTGGTTGTTGTAATCACTGGATTCTATATGTATATAGGTACTTTAGCTGCAACATTTCAGTGTCTGCATGTTTGCCAATTCCTTATTGTGCTTTTATTTAATTTCTTGACTGCTGGGATAGGCTCCAGCCCCCCTCGACCCTTTAATTGGACTAAGTGGTAGAAGATGAATGAATGAATGAAATGAATGTTTTGTTTTTGTTTGTATGGCCAAAGCAGATGGTCACTCCACTGAGTCTGGCCTACATGAGGTTTCTTCCTATAATCAAAAAACACCTGATGGAGTTTGTCCCTCACCACTGTTGCCAACGTACTTGCCCAGAGGGTGGGGAAGGTTTAAACATTACTCCAATGCACTGCATTCGGGCTGACTCATGATGTGATTTGTTGTTGTAGTATAAATAAATGGAAGTGAGGTTGAATTGAATTGTTGTTTTTGTGATCCACATTGTAACAATCACTTGAAAAGTGCTGCAGAATACAAACAAGAGCAATCCAAGAGTTCTGACATCCGCCAATCCAGATCTGGATCACCTCAAAAATTCAATGAAGTCTTCCATGCCCTAATATCTATCTGTGGTGAAAATTTGGTGAGAATCCATGAAGTACATTTTTTTTTAATGTAATACTTCAAAGCCTATATAAAGTGAAATCTTGATGCAGAATCTGGATCCGGATCACCTCCAAAATTTATTGGAGTCTCCCATGGTCTAATATCAATCTGCGGTGAAAATGTCATCAAAACCCATGCAGTAGTTTTGATGAAATCCTGCTAACAGGCAGACAAGTAAAGAAATAATGCAGATGATTTATTACGCCCTTGGTGGATGTAATAAATGCATTATTTTGATGATGATGATTATTATTATGACAAATGAATAATGTTTTAAATTTAGTGAAATATATGTATCTATTTAAACATTCATAACCCTGCTTGATATTTTTTTTTGCATCTTTTTGTTTTGTTGCACATTATGGCTTCAGAAATATATAGTTTCAAATGCATCTTCTTAACACATATATGCTTATAATAGAAATAATACTCTTAATCTCCATTTAAAAAGGTCTCCAAGTGACCTAAGGTTGTTAGAAAGCACAAAGTAATTTTTCAATAAGTCTCTTTGAATTTGTATTTATTAGCATGTGCAATTTAGGCAGCAAATCCGTCTTTTAGTCTCAATCACTTTGCACATCTGTACACTTGTTTTTCCTTGTTCTTCTGCAATACTGCTGAAACAGACACTTTGCAATCACTAAATTATGCGAAAAATACAAAATCATTGTGAAAACTTCCAACATTTCTATTTATAATCACTATGCAATCAAAAAGCTGCATGACACCGAAAGCATCAATGGCAACATAATAAAGCCAAGTTTAAAACAAGAAGAAAGTGGTGAACATGCAGTCAGCTTAACGGCTGCTGAGCGAGAGGAGCTTATCTTTCCATTGCAGCTAATGTGAGCTTCTCAATTAGATAAAAGGCTCTCTGCCTTTCTCTAATTTTTTGTTCAATTTCTCCAGGCAATTTATTTAGGGCGCGGGTGGGGGGGGTGCAGAACCTGAGCAAAGCACATTGGCCGATCACGCGACGAGTCACCGTACGTTGCAGCCAATCAAAGCGAGCTGACAGCGCAGACTCAGGCCCTCAGCAACAACATGACTATTTACTGTATGCAAGAGAAAAATCTGCCTCAGCTTCATCACGGCCTGTCCAACAAATTACACACAAAATCAAACCTGATGACTTTATTCATCCATGTTAAATTTTAGAGCTTTTTTTAAAAAACAAAACAAAACAAAACACTGTTATGGCACAATATAAAACAAAACAAAAAAATGAACCCAACCCCTATTTTTTCCCCTCTAAAAATGTCAGCTTCAAAAACAGCAATGGCTCATATTGTGTTTTCTGAGCTCTCTGCACATATTTTTAAATATTTCCTTCTGTGTTCTGCATAGTGGATTAGCTCGGATTATGCAAAAAGGCCCTTCTTGCATTTGCTTATCAGTTTAATTTCTTTTATCCTGTGGATTATTTGTCTCTGAGATGCATCTCTTTTTGCATCGACGTCTCTTCCAATGAATTACATTTCTTTACCTTAGACAAAATAATGGAAAGTGCTCATAAAAAAAAAGCAACAACTTTTGCATTCAAAGTGAAATGAATTTAAATTACACCATAAATCTCAACAATCAAAACTGAATTGAAATGCAAATATACAGCAGCAGATATTTCTAAGTATGGTGCTTTCAAAGACATTTCTGTTCATAACTCTACAATAAATAATAAATAATTTACAAAGCTGCTTTTAAATTTAAAGTGTTTATTTATTCCATTATTTAGCAGCAATATTTATATTTATTTCAATGCAAAATTATGGCCCTATGAATTGAAATTATATCTGGAATACAGAAGAAGCTTGATATTTAATAAACTGTATATTCTGAAAAAACAAAACATATTGGGATAGGGTGTTTTTTTTATTTTTTTAGCTTGCCCATCACAATAGAATTATTATAATTTTATTACATTTACATTATTCACATTATATGTAATTTCAATCAGGTGTAGCAATGTCAGAAAAAAAAAAATCTATTTGACAGTTCATGTCTTCCAAACTGATTCCTAATCATCTTTTCTCACCATCTGCTCCTACTCTGTTCTATCAGAGTCAAGGTTACACATCACAGCTTGAAAAATGCTGTGGCACGAGTGAACAAACACACACATGACAGGACACCTGGGATCCCACAGTACTCTCTGCATGCATTGATCCATCACTTCCAAACATGTCCACCTATTACAGTTTTGTGGAGCGGACTTGGAAAACATTTTAGAGGTCACCTTTAAAATGACGCTGAAAACACTGATTTTATTTATTTATGTAGTTAATATATATATATTTTTTTTCTGTTACATTTGCATCATAAGGATGAACAGCATCGCCAAAGTCAAAACTGAGGTTGAGCAGGTCTCCCAGTGTCTTTCCCCTTTAAACTTGCATTAAATACAAAAACGTTTTATGCACAACATGCGTTTATTTGTACAGTTAAACACAGGCGCAGGCAGCTTTACAAAAACACATTCTACATTTGCCATTGTTGAATTCTCCACAACAGTGAATACATTTGTCAATTTGTCAATAAATCATTTGACACAACTATTTTGCCAATTCATTTGCAGTTCAAGCAAATTGTCAAGGTATAATATCAAATTTTAACTGAATCTGCTTGTAAAATGTGAAAATTTGAGTTAATATTGATATCAATTTAAACAGATGTGAAATGATCAACAGAAAAATCATCACAAAATATTATTTTTATGAACAATTATTTAATTAAGTTGTTTGAAGCACACAGTAAACGTTGTTTCCAGCTTTATAAACATGAAATACAATTAATTCATTAGTTATTATATCATAATATATAGGTTTTTTTTGTTTTGGTTTTTTTTTTTAGTTTTGCACTGTTTGTACAAAAAAGAGTAAATTTAAGATGTTGCTTTTGTTAATATTTTATTTACCAAATGGTTAATAATTTACAGAACTACTTTAATGAAATTATATATATATATATATATATATATATATATATATATATATAATTATATATATATATATATATATATATATTATATTATATAATATATATATTTTTTTTTTTTTTCACAGACCCATCGCCATACCCAAATGTCTCAACAGGTTGTGTGAATTTTTTTTTTTTTTTGTTATAATCCCATGAAACAATAAACAACCAGCAGTTGACATAATGTGATGATGCCAACCACATTTTGGTTTATTGATATAAGAATGAGTCAAATTCAGGGCCTGCAAATTATGATATGTGAAAGCACAAATCTTGATTCTCTTCATTTTATTTCACGCATTTTCTTAAGAGAGAGAGAGAGAGAGAGAATGGGTGAGAGAGGCAGGCTGTGAACAGGCAGAGTGAGTGGCATGCATGAACAGCCCTTCTGTCTCTCTCGGAGACACTGCAGCAGCTGCATGCACGCGATAAGAGCAGCTATTCACAGCCAACTCCTGCTTTCCCTCCTCCTACGCAACACATCAAATCCCCCCCCCCCCCCCAACGTTTACGTGCACATCAACCCTTCTGCAGGTTCCTACGCAGATGCTGCAGCTCCAAACATTCAGTTAACAGTATTCCCTGTAAACCTTCTTCATGACATTTTCCCTGACGTCACAGTGCAGCAAGGTTAAGCATGGAGGAGACGATAGGGGAAGGGGTTAAATCACTTTTTTAGAAATCCCTCACAGGCTAATCAAATTGTAGTAACCATGGAAGCAGCACAGGCGCCCCCTCCAGTGTTGTGACAGGCACACATCTCGCTGGCCACCACATCCAAGATTTTCCTTTCTGATGCTCTTACAGACACTCTGAGTGAGAAAATGCAAATAAAGATAGTTTGGTATTAGTGATGCCTGAGATCAGAGAGTCTGCTTTGTGAATTCAATCTAAACAATTTATTCTTGGTAAGGCAGAAATACGGTGCATCCAGAAAGTATTCACAGCACGTCACTTTGTCCACATTTTGTTATGTTACAGCCTGATTTCAAAATGGATAAATTCATTTTTTTTCCTCAAAATTCTACACACAATAATACCCCATAATGTCAATGTGAAAAATGTTTTGCGTATGATTTTTTAAAATTTATTAAAAAGAAAAAAGCTAAGAAATCACATGTACATAAGTATTCACAGCCTTTGCCATGAAGCTCAAAATTGAACTCAGGTGCCTCCTGTTTCCAATGATCATCCTTTAGATGTTTCTACAACTTGGGATAAATTCAATTTATTGGACATGATTTGATAAGGCTGTTACATTTTGCATCATACAGGATGTAAACTGTAGGATGCTTATATCTGTCAGAGCACAAACCAAGCATGAAGTCAAAGGAATTGTCTGTAGACCTCAGAGACAGGATTGTCTCAAAGCACAAATCTGGGGAAGGTACAGAAACATTTCTACTGCTTTAGTCTCAATGAGCACAGTGGCTTCCATCATCTGTAAATGGAAGAATTTTGGATCCACCAGGACTCTTCTTAGACCTGGCCGTGAGTCTAAACTGAGGGATCAGGGCAGAAGGGCCTTAGTCAAGTAGGTGACCAAGAACCCGATGGTCACTCTGTCAGAGCTAAAGCATTCCTCTGTGGAGAGAGGAGAACCTTCCAGAAGGACATCCATCTCTGCAGCAATCCACCAATCAGGCATCTATGGTAGAGTGGCCAGATGGAAGCCACTCCTTAGTAAAAGGTACATGGCAGCCCAGCTGGAGTTGCCAAAAGGCACCTGAAAGACTCTCTGTGTTGTGGGTCTGTCTGGTTGTCTGTATTTATTTGTCTCTGTGCCGTGTTTGCATGTCAGATCTGTCTCCCATGCAGTGTTCTGCCTTTATGTTTGTGTGCTGGGATGTGTCTCTGTGTCTTTCTTGTGTGTGCGTGTTCTCCAGTTTCGTGTTTGAGTCTGGTGTGGGACTGGGCATCTCTTCTCCTCTGCCTCCGGTGCTTGTGTGTGTATGTGGGCGTGTCTCCTGCTGCCTTTCTCCTTCGTGTTCCTTCTGCTCTTTGTGCATCCAATCACTCCCCGGTTCCCAGTCCATCATGTCTCTGTGTTTTTGCTTCTGTCGTGTCTCTGTGTTGCCCCATCCTCTGTGCTCTAGGTCCTTGTGGTTTTGGTTCAGCAGTGTCGGTTATGTAATTCTCCGTGATTTGTCACCTTACCCAGTTGTTCTTTATTTTGAACACTTGTATTTGTCTTTTGGTTTGTCAGTTAATCCTTGTTAAGTTTATCATGTTGTTTTGCTATTCTATTCTGTTGTTGTGTTTTATGTTCCTTTAGTTTCTGTAGTTCACACATTTCCTTCCTGTCCATTGTTAGTTGCACCTGTCACTCATTCTCCTGTTTTAAGCCTCACCCGTTTGTCTTTCCATTGACGGGCAATTGATGTACATTTGCTCATGTGTTGTGGTGTTTTTTCTACTGTTCTGTCTTGTATTTGCTCGGTGTGTAAGTACTCCTTTGTTTAATCACACATGCGGCTCTCAGCTGGCATAGTTTTATCATTTCCCATTGCACTTCCTGGTTATTTTTACACCCTGTATTTTTGCATGTTGTTTCTGCTTGTTTGCCTTTTGTTCTCACTCTTGGACTATTAAAGCACCTGGGTTTTTTGTGTCCTGGCTGCCTGCATACTTGGGGTTTCTTTTGACTTAGTTACAGCGCAATCATAACACTCAAACCATGAGAAACAAAATTCTCTGGTCTCAGACAAAGATTGAACTCTTTGGCATGAATGCCAGGTGTCATGTTTGGAGGAAACCAAGCGCCACTCATCACCTAGTCAATACCATCAATTCAGTGAAGCATGGTGGTGGCAGCATCACGCTGAGGGATTGTTTTTTCAGCAGCAGGAACTGGGAGACTAGTCAGGATTGAGGTAAAGATGAATGCAGCAATGTACAGACATCCTGGATGACAACCTGCTCCAGAGCGCTCTTGACCTCAGACTGGGGCGACGGTTCATCTTTCAGCAGGACAATGACCCTCAGCACACAGCCAAGATATCAAAGGAGCGGCTTCAGGACAACTGTGTGAATGTCCTTGAGTGGACCAGCCAGAGCCCAGACCTGAATCTGATTGAACATCTCTGCAAAGATCCGAAAATGGCTGTGCTCCCCATCCAGCCTGATGGAGCTTGAGAGGTGCTGCAAAGAAGAATGGGCAAAACTGGCAAACTTGTGGCATCATATTCAAGAAGACTTGAGGCTGTAATTGCTGCTAAAGGTGCATTAACAAAGTATTGAGCAAAGGGTGTGAAGACTTATCTACATGCGATTTCTTAGCTTTTTATGTTTAATAAATTTGCTAAAATAAAAAAAAAAACTTTTTTCAAGTTCCCATTATGGGTTGTGGTGAGTAGAATTTTGAGGGGGAAAATGAATTTACTCCATTTTGGAGTAAGGCTGTAACATAACAAAATATGGAAAAAGCACTGTGAATATTTTCTGGATGCACTGCAGTGCACGGTGTCAAAAAGAACAGTGCTTCCATCATCCTGATGATGGATAATGTAACACACATGTGACCCTATTCTCTCTCTGGGATTCAGCCAACCTGCCTGGAAACCAATTAAAAACAGATACTGGCTTTATATCATAAAATAAATATATAATACGATATAATTCATATAATTATATATGTATAATTCATCGTATAATTCATATATTGTCATGAAATTTTTAGATTCAAGATTCTTTATTTACACAGACACATTTTGAAACACTAGGTATCTTTTGAGGCTTCCAGCCACTCTCAAGAGGCGTTGCTAGAGCAAGATCCCAAAGCAAGCTTCCAAGGTACCATCTTGACATTTTGGACTACACCAGGCGATACCCCTCTACTCCAGATTATAACCACTTGTGTTTTTCCAGGTGACACCACTTGTGTTTTTCATAAATAAGTCTGTATTTCAATATCCAGTGTCTTGTAAGCTAAGTCACGCACAATCTGGCCTATGGAGCATAAAATTGCCTAGTCTGGTTACAAACAAACTGGGTGTTGGGTAGGTTGTAGAGACCAGCAGCTTAGTTTTTGTTGGTGAAGGACGATTTGACCTTGACTTTGTGATCTTTGCAGAATCAACTTGAGAAGTTGAGTACTTAAGGAATCTGGGTGTCTGGGCTTGCAGCTGTTCTGGATCAAGAATAAATCTTGGCATTCAGTGACTTCCTGTACGCAGCCATCAGAAGTGTATTGGTATGCAAAGAAAGGGTTGAATTTGCAGAGACATTCATATCTCTGAGTCTTCAGCCTCCGACATTGATAGATGCCTGAGAAGAACTTATTTATGACTGATGACTGATGTCTTTAGAACTCGTTGGAATTACTTTGTGTCAAACAAGTGGTTACTTAGAGTATCACTTGTATTCTTAAGAAACACCAGCTATGACTTCTTGGACATATGGTACATTTCTCTGTGCCTAATACTTCATGTGGATGCCTCAGTTCTGAGAACCACAGTGGCTGAAGAAGACCAAGGACATGCTCACGTTTCACCTTGCTGTGATAGATCGATGGACATTTTTGAGAGGTGGCAATAGGCCAGTTGGCTGCCTAGATGGTTGCCATCCAGAACTCATAGTGATTCTGTGGTGTGGTGGATGCAGTGTCCCGCACCACCAGTGCATGCTCCCAGGCTTGACTTAACTTGTATAAACTGAAGTAGTCCAGAATATACAAGTGGTATAAATAGTCTAGCCCACTTTAACTCCAGGTACAGTCTGGGAAGACATGCAGTGGCTGTAATGGAACTCACTTGGGACTAATTATAAAAACCCCTTACACAGGGATGGAATTTGTTCTGCATCCCTTGTGCAACCAGAAAATCAGGGAGGATGCCATGATGCCATGATGCTGAAGGAATGTGCACAGTTGATGCCTAGGCCGTACAAGAAATGCTCAGTGGAAGCTAACAGGACATCACGGTAACTGTGAATTTTCCAGCATGTTTAAAACACATGCAAAAGGGTGCAGAGCCTGGAGGATGCTCAAAGGATGCATCGACAATGCACATAGAATGCACAGACCACTCCGTGGTTGGCTAATGGGGAGCTGAATGAACACATAATGACGAGGGCTGCTGCCCTAATTTTTATGAATAAAGTTCATTATAAAGCACTGCAGCTGATCAATCAATCAATCAATCAATTTTTTTATATAGCGCCAAATCACAACAAACAGTTGCCCCAAGGCGCTTTATATTGTAAGGCAAGGCCATACAATAATTATGTAAAACCCCAACGGTCAAAATGACCCCCTGTGAGCAAGCACTTGGCTACAGTGGGAAGGAAAAACTCCCTTTAACAGGAAGAAACCTCCAGCAGAACCAGGCTCAGGGAGGGGCAGTCCTCTGCTGGGACTGGTTGGGGCTGAGGGAGAGAACCAGGAAAAAGACATGCTGTGGAGGGGAGCAGAGATCGATCACTAATGATTAAATGCAGAGTGGTGCATACAGAGCAAAAAGAGAAAGAAACAGTGCATCATGGGAACCCCCCAGCAGTCTACGTCTATAGCAGCATAACTAAGGGATGGTTCAGGGTCACCTGATCCAGCCCTGACTATAAGCTTTAGCAAAAAGGAAAGTTTTAAGCCTAATCTTAAAAGTAGAGAGGGTGTCTGTCTCCCTGATCTGAATTGGGAGCTGGTTCCACAGGAGAGGAGCCTGAAAGCTGAAGGCTCTGCCTCCCATTCTACTCTTACAAACCCTAGGAACTACAAGTAAGCCTGCAGTCTGAGAGCGAAGCGCTCTATTGGGGTGATATGGTACTGCGAGGTCCCTAAGATAACATGGGACCTGATTATTCAAAACCTTATAAGTAAGAAGAAGAATTTTAAATTCTATTCTAGAATTAACAGGAAGCCAATGAAGAGAGGCCAATATGGGTGAGATATGCTCTCTCCTTCTAGTCCCCGTCAGTACACTAGCTGCAGCATTTTGAATTAACTGAAGGCTTTTTAGGGAACTTTTAGGACAACCTGATAATAATGAATTACAATAGTCCAGCCTAGAGGAAATAAATGCATGAATTAGTTTTTCAGCATCACTCTGAGACAAGCATCACTCTGAGATATTGCGTAAATGCAAAAAAGCAGTCCTACATATTTGTTTAATATGCGCTTTGAATGACATATCCTGATCAAAAATGACTCCAAGATTTCTCACAGTATTACTAGAGGTCAGGGTAATGCCATCCAGAGTAAGGATCTGGTTAGACACCATGTTTCTAAGATTTGTGGGGCCAAGTACAATAACTTCAGTTTTATCTGAGTTTAAAAGCAGGAAATTAGAGGTCATCCATGTCTTTATGTCTGTAAGACAATCCTGCAGTTTAGCTAATTGGTGTGTGTCCTCTGGCTTCATGGATAGATAAAGCTGGGTATCATCTGCGTAACAATGAAAATTTAAGCAATACCGTCTAATAATACTACCTAAGGGAAGCATGTATAAAGTGAATAAAACTGGTCCTAGCACAGAACCTTGTGGAACTCCATAATTAACTTTAGTCTGTGAAGAAGATTCCCCATTTACATGAACAAATTGTAATCTATTAGACAAATATGATTCAAACCACCGCAGCGCAGTGCCTTTAATGCCTATGGCATGCTCTAATCTCTGTAATAAAATTTTATGGTCAACAGTATCAAAAGCAGCACTGAGGTCTAACAGAACAAGCACAGAGATGAGTCCACTGTCCGAGGCCATAAGAAGATCATTTGTAACCTTCACTAATGCTGTTTCTGTACTATGATGAATTCTAAAATCTGACTGAAACTCTTCAAATAGACCATTCCTCTGCAGATGATCAGTTAGCTGTTTTACAACTACCCTTTCAAGAATTTTTGAGAGAAACGGAAGGTTGGAGATTGGCCTATAATTAGCTAAGATAGCTGGGTCAAGTGATGGCTTTTTAAGTAATGGTTTAATTACTGCCACCTTAAAAGCCTGTGGTACATAGCCAGCTAACAAAGATAGATTGATCATATTTAAGATCGAAGCATTAAATAATGGTAGGGCTTCCTTGAGCAGCCTGGTAGGAATGGGGTCTAATAAACGTGTTGATGGTTTGGATGAAGTAACTAATGAAAATAACTCAGACAGAACAATCGGAGAGAAAGAGTCTAACCAAATACCAGCATCACTGAAAGCAGCCAAAGATAACGATACGTCTTTGGGATGGTTATGAGTAATTTTTTCTCTAATAGTTAAAATTTTGTTAGCAAAGAAAGTCATGAAGTCATTACTAGTTAAAGTTAATGGAATACTCAGCTCAATAGAGCTCTGACTCTTTGTCAGCCTGGCTACAGTGCTGAAAAGAAACCTGGGGTTGTTCTTATTTTCTTCAATTAGTGATGAGTAGAAAGATGTCCTAGCTTTACGGAGGGCTTTTTTATAGAGCAACAGACTCTTTTTCCAGGCTAAGTGAAGATCTTCTAAATTAGTGAGACGCCATTTCCTCTCCAACTTATGGGTTATCTGCTTTAAGCTACGAGTTTGTGAGTTATACCACGGAGTCAGGCACTTCTGATTTAAAGCTCTCTTTTTCAGAGGAGCTACAGCATCCAAAGTTGTCTTCAATGAGGATGTAAAACTATTGACGAGATACTCTATCTCACTTACAGAGTTTAGGTAGCTGATGTATTCATCATATGGATTACCACAGGCGAATACAACAGCAAACGAAATTCATCTGACCAATCAATTGCTATTGCAAAAGGTAAACAGTGGCTAAGGTATAGACACAAGTTTTTTCTTTTCTTTAAGAGAGGTGATGTGATCAGATGTGAGTGACCTCCGTGGTGATGTGTGCCATGTGCTCCAGCACCTATTAATGCAGCACAGACCCACAGCGTGCATTGTCGTTCAACTCTTTCAGCACCTTGGACAAAGGTGCAGCCATGTGCTCATGTCTAAAACGAGTCGGTAGAGTCCAACAAATCAGCATCAGCCAAGGGATGTTTCTTCTTTGACAGCTAGGCAAAGAGTGTCGCCCCCCCAAAAAACTCTCAGGGTTCTACCAGAAAGGAGAAATGTTGGTGAATAGATGGTCAAAGAAGTACACAGGATGCACAGAGGAAGCACAAAGGAAGCTCAGTGGATGCACAGGACTCTGTGGCTGCCAGTGGTTGCATGGAGGAGGCAGAGAAGAAGCACAGAGGAAGGTCAGGGAAAGTATAGGTCGCCAAGAAACTTGCTCTTTAGAAGACTGAAACAATGCAGAAAGGTGTTATTGTCAGACGTGGGAGTAAGTCACTGTCAAGTCATTCTCAAGTCATGAATCTGCAATTCCCAAGTCAAATCTCAAGTCAGCTTGTAAACAATTGGTGGTCATTATGACTTGAAACGTGATTCGGGACTTGCTGATTCATGACTTGAGAATGACTTGATGGTGACTTACTCCCACCTCCTGTTATTGTGTCCCTTCTGCATCCTGGCAAACTTTCTGGAGGCACAACAGACTCTCATAGGACACCGTCCTGTGTAAGGGCCCATTAAGTCACATAAATTGAAATTACAACTGAGGCCTGACATCTCCAAGTCACATCCTGATTACGAATCATACAACCACCTTGAAGGCATCCCACAACTAGATTCTTGTTCTTCAATGCGACACCTAACAATCACCATCGTTCATGTTAGTCACTGTTAAATCACCATTAAAATTCATCCAACATCCATATAGTGAGCAAATGTCTCAGTGCTGATTAATTGGTGGCTCCTTCAACAATTAGTTCATGTTGCGCTTATAGCTAATCTGTATCTTGGCAGGGGGCCACACATGACCTGGCTTCCCTCCAGCTTCGGGCGAGCGGAGGCATCAGCCATGAAGCAGCCCAGCGCTGCACCACACGGCCCGCCGAAGATGTGCCAAACTACATCGGCACAAAGGAGACCTCAGTGTTTATCAAAGATTAAGCAGTGTTCAGGATGTCTCCCATGGCCCTCCTCCTGCCTGTGCTAAAATATACGCTTGCATGCGCACACACCCACCTCCAGCTCACACCCTAATTGGTTGGAGCCTCAAGAGTTTAATAAACCACAAAATGCATTTATTGGTGAGCAAACAGAACAGTACAGAGGTGGGAGTGTGACTGTTGCAGCAACACGCCAAAGAGGGCATCAGCCAATTTAATTAATATCGCTGTCAGTTTAAGACGGGGGCAGGAGGCTGCGTGCAAAGGGATGCACTGAGCACACAGAGCAGAATTTAATGGTTATGTTTAACACTTACAACACATTTTAATACAACAATAAATACGCTATCACAACCGTATGCACATACTGTTATGTTCTCCATGTGTAATTTGCATAGTCCTATATTTAGAGATAGACAGATACAGACTTTATTTGCCATTTGCACTCGCATGCAAGGTTTGGGAACATTGGAATTCTTGCAGCATATTGCCGCACCATGAGATCTTGACATCAACTGACCCACAACAGTACCAAAAAATACTCATTAGTAGATCCTTCCAAAATTGTCATGAAGTATCATTATGATGTGAAATATCCCAGTTCCAGATTTTTCCTTTCATCAGCAGTAGCAGGGTATATATGACCAAAACATGAGTGTGCAAATGAGTGAGTGAGTGAAGAATCTTTCGTTTTCAATAACTCACGAAAGACAAATGTTAGTTTCTTGAAACTTGGCATATAGGTAGAACATACTGAGTAGACATGCAGGTTAGCTCCTGATCAACCACTGAAGTACAGATCAACAATAAAAATGATTTGTTTTAATCAAAGAAGCAGATGTAAAGCATTGCTGCCGCCTGGTATTACCGATAGAAAGTTTACTGCTCTAATGCTCACTATTGTCAAATACAGTTGGCTAAAACCTTCAAGCATGATGATGAAATATTGATATGGTACTTTGTAATACATGGGGATCAGGATTCACCCTGTTCCCACCGAGTGTGGCTGGTAGAAACTGTTCCTTTAGGGCCCCTTCACACATAACACAAAAGATGCAGAAACCGGAAGAAAAAACTGCAAACCAAAAATGAAATGGGGAACCACAAAACATTCCACCTACTGTTGGGAGGGACGCATGTCGGACAGGTGTGTACGATACCGCGCCAACGGTTTCGTGCTCATGTTCACGTGCATTAACACAGTGCAAGCACGTAGAAAGTCGCACACACAGCAGCAAAGCTAAAAATTAATAAAACACCACAAATCATAATATTTAATTCCTGTTAAAAAGAGCAGATTTAGCCTCCACCTGGACGTATACCAGGAAGTACTGAAATGAAGTGGATTACTCTTCTCCCTTTGTGTTTTACATGAATTACCTGATGCGCTCGTTTCATGACGAGCCAGCTCCCCATCTCACGAACAGCCGGGCTCTCGAGTCCTGAACACATCAGCTGGCATGGCGTGTCCAGCAAGCAGTGATCTGCTGCAAATGTGATCTGTGTTTTAATTATTATAATGTGGGGAAATCCTGCAGTGACACGTGCCTCGCGGGGGCATCTAGTGGGGTGATTTCCTGCATGGCACGATATTCACCAGCATTGTGGTGTGCTGACACCACAGTCTCTGACAGCGTATTAGGGCCATTCAAAGATAGGGAAAAAAATGGAGATTACATTTTTGAGTTTAAAGTCACAAATATCAAATATAACACGCAAATTTGCAAGAATTAAACATGCAAAGATTATAAACGTATATTTGCAACAAAAAGACAACGCAAGATTAGAAAACGTAAAACTACAGGTACATAAATGCATATGCAAATGCAGCCTATTGGCACCTTAGTGATGGAATGTGAAAGGACAATGGCTTCATCATGTACATTTTTACAGTCAAAAAGAATTAATTCATGGGCCGCAGTTTCAATATTTAATGTCTGAGAGATAACATAAATAATGTTATAACGCTTGTGCTTGCAGTTACTGCAAATGCAGGTAACAACTAGCCTGCATGTTAGCTATGTTGATTTGCAAATTATTAAATTAATGTAGCTCGTGTTAAATTTGCTTCTTTTTTCTCACAGATTTGCATGTTTCTAATACTGAAAATGTTCGTGTTTAATCTGGCAAATTTGCATTTTTTTCTTGCAGATTTGCATGTTTTTAATCTCACAAATTTGCGTGTTATTTCTCGTAAATTTGCATGTTTATTCTCGTATATTTGTGACTTTAAACTCAAAAATTTAATCTCCATTTATTTTTTCTGTCTTTGAATGGCCCTAATACGCCGTCGTAGCAGTCAGCTAAAGTGACATGCATTTTAATGTATTTCCACGTGAGGACAGCATGCCGATGTCCTTGCCTCACAATATAGTCAATGTGAGGTCGTATCCTACAAGCCACTACAGGTGTTCCCCAGCTATGACTTGCGAGCATGGATATCTGACCAGCTGCACGTCGCAGGGGGACGCGCCCAACTCTGTCAGCGGACCTCAGCAGCTCACAGAAAAAAAGTTCACTCTGTGGACCTTCATTCTGTGATTTTTGTTCTATGAATGAATTATTATGTGTTTGTCCTGCATCTGTCTGATGTCTGTGTTTGTAATGTAATACGTCGCGTGCACTCAGCCATCATTTCCAGCTGTCAGTGAGTCACTGGCCGGCGATCAGCTGAGAGGCACTTTGCCGTGCTGTGTGCGCTCAGACGTGACTGGCCGGTCCCTGTGTGATCATGTCTGCACATACATATCAGCATTTCATGCAAGTGTGCCCCCCCCCGCACACCACATGTGGGGGGAAGGCGGGGGCCACGACACACACGCACACATACAATACACACATAGGCCACATGTTTTGAGGGGAGAGCCGACATTCATGCCACATGTGTGTTGCTTGGCTACACCACAATCCTGGGGCACTTTGAAAGTTTTCACAGACAGCTCGAATGTGATCGCCTGCTGTCTACTCTCGTACCAGGAGCACAAATAGCCCCGCCTTTTCTAATTGTCCAGTGAGTGGTGTTAGATGCTCGTGTGTGACACCTGGAATTTGGCCGACACCTACTGAGAGGGGGATCGAATGAGCAATGAGCACTCACAGGGCATTCGTTGTCTGTTGTCCGCTGATGTGTGCAAATGGTTGTGGTGACAGGTCTACAAGGCATTTGAGGCGGCTCCAATTTTTCACGAATGGCATGCAATTCCTCCTTCGTGCACTCGTCGGCTTCGATCGTGTTATGTGAAGGAGCCCTTATGGCATCTCGGCCATATATATATATATATATATATATATATATATATATGAATAATAGCCATTTATTAGTGTGATTTTGTTAGATAATATCTGTGCTAATTCTTTGTTTTATTTGCTTGGACGTTCTAAGAAATATGTTAAGTTTTACTCTATCGTGTGTCCAGGGGAGACCACCCACGATTGGTGAGAGCCAGTAACATTAGAAATGTGAGATTAAACCACATCCATGTTAATACCCACATTGTATAAAAGTGTTGTACAAGTTACTTCATGGGCGTTTTCACAAGATGGATGCTGTCTGTGAGGGTCCCAGGCCTGGTTTCTAATGTGACCTTGAATAAACTCAAAATGAGGAATACAATGGTTTGGTTTTTGGTAAGGGGCAGAATTTTACATTAAAGAACCAGGTAGAAATAACATTTGCACAAATAACCCCTAATAATGCAGGCTCTGTCTTGCTTGTCCCTGATTCAAATGTAAACAAAAATAAAAAGCCATAAAAATTAATTAATTCCACTTCTCAATCAGTTTGTTTGTTTGTTAGTTGCTAGCAGGGTATCTCAAAAAAACATGAACAGATGTTAATTGCATTTGGTGAAGAGTGTGGCTAGACGGTCAGTCAAGATGGTTACAACTGGAGATACATGAAGATCTTGCGTCTTTTTAAATCAGTGTTTCTAAAATGTGTCCCATCAATTGCTGAATTCTTGCATGCATTTAATGTAAGTAAAACAGCGCCACCACTGGCACTCCATACAGAGCCCAGCCTCTACCTCGTATTTTCCCATAATGCTTTGTGGCAGCTGCAGTGAGAATCATGCATAGAGGTATTGATTTTCTCCCCCCCCCCCCCCCCCTTTTTTTTTTTCCTGTACGACTCTTTATTTTGCTAAGCCTCTGCTACTGGGTGTGGGGAAAGAAACAGCTTGAGCAAAGACTGGCTGAATAACCTGGATTTATTTTATTTGTTATTTATCTGATAGGTTTTCTCTGCTGCAGAGCGTGATCCTGTTTGGATGTGCAGGTATGCACGCCTATGCCGTCCGTCCATACAAACACTTGATTCTCCACAGGCCACCTGACCCATTTTTCTGTGTGAATAACAAAACTGCAGCCAATCATAAGCAGACAGACTGACCAGCGCTGGAAAACGAGTCTGCGTCCAGCCTGTTGTCACGTGTCAGAATCCCAACCCTGCCTGTCGACAGAGAGAGGATAGAGATCCTCTCTCTTGTCTCTACCCTCCATCCCACCCCGCCTTCTCCTCTACATCTACGCCACACAGGGACCACTAAAACCATTATCCACCTACTACAGCCCCCAAGATCAAGGGTGCGCTGCAACAACAGCTGCATTCATGACTGTTTTTTAAAAAAGCAACCTACAACGCTGCAACGGCTCATCACTACACTATGCTACCGGTAGGCTACAGCGCTCGTTACATAGAAAGACAAACAAATATTCCAACCCTTAGATTTTCAATTTATTGTCATATATATATATATATATATATATATATATATATATATATATATATATATCTCAAATCAAATCAAATCAAATCAATTTTATTTATATAGCGCCAAATCACAACAAACAGTTGCCCCAAGGCGCCTTATATTGTAAGGCAAGGCCATACAATAATTACGGAAAAACCCCAACGGTCAAAACGACCCTCTGTGAGCAAGCACTTGGCAAAAGTGGGAAGGAAAAACTCCCTTTTAACAGGAAGAAACCTCCAGCAGAACCAGGCTCAGGGAGGGGCAGTCTTCTGCTGGGACTGGTTGGGGCTGAGGGAGAGAACCAGGAAAAAGACATGCTGTGGAGGGGAGCAGAGATCAATCACTAATGATTAAATGCAGAGTGGTGCATACAGAGCAAAAAGAGAAAGAAACACTCAGTGCATCATGGGAACCCCCCGGCAGTCTAAGTCTATAGCAGCATAACTAAGGGATGGTTCAGGGTCACCTGATCCAAACAATGAAAATTATATATATATATATATATATATATATATATATCGCACCAAATCACAACAAAGTTGCCTCAAGGAGCTTCACACAAATAAGGTCTAACCTTGCCAACCCCAAGAGCAAGCACACAGGTGACAGTGGTAAGGAAAAAAGTCCCTCTGATGATTTGAGGAAGAAACCTCAAGCAGACCAGACTCAAAGGGGTGACCCTCTGCTTGGGCCATGCTAGCAATACAACTGACAAAAAAAATTTACAAAACGAATATACAGGAAATTTTGCCGGTGCACAGGGCAGGAGGGTTTCAGAAGTAGACACCACACCCATCTCTGGATGGAGCAGCACCTCAAACAGAGAGAAGAAACAGAATCAGGCATCGGAAAGACAACAAACACAGTATAATTTGTCAGCATTAAGCAACAAGAAAACCAGAAGAAAAAGTATGAAGGTGATCAACAGCCACTAGCCCTAAGCTTCACTAAAAGACCCAGATTTTAGATAAAGTTTCACACTCCCACTCCGTTTCCTAATAAAATGAATTTAAAAGGGTAAAAAGCATAGTAACATACTATGTCAGTATGCTAGCCATACGAAAAGGAAAATAAGTGTGTCTTAATAGACCAATTAGGTAAAAGTAAGCCCCTTTGGCTGCCCTTGATTTCACTCGGGCTAGCCACAGCAGATCCACAGGGGATCTGCATGTTGATTTGGCACGCGTTTCACACTGGATGCCCTTCCTGACACAACTTCACATTACATGGAGAAACGTGGCAGGGGTGGGGTTTAAACCAGGAACCTTCTGCACTGAAACCAAGTGCACGAACTACTTGGACACCACCCCTGCTTAAAGGACATGTTGCATGTGTTTTAACGTCCCAGTTAGCAACACAACATCAAAGTACTCATGTTTCTGATGTTTTTTATTCCTCTCCCGAAGCGAGAAAACAGGTGCATTTCCAGAAAATGTCTCACTCTGCAATTCTCAGCATTTCTCTGCATGTGACATAGTTAAGAACAAAACAGAAACATCCCAGGCAGAGATAGACGGAGAAAGAGGAATGAGGTTATGTCCGATAACGAGGCTTCGGAGCTTTTCTTTGAAAGCAGTGGCTTGGATTTACAGAGGAGACGACACACTTCACCCCAAAACTCTTAACTTTTTCAGAGTCTGTCAGATTTTGGAACTTAAAGTGTTGTGATGCTGCTGTTTGTGCCACAGCTGCTGGTTTACTGCTGCGGACATGCCTGGACATGCAGATGTATGTCTCGTATTGGAAAAACTCAGAAGACGCTACTTTTAGGAGTTAACGGACTATCTAATGTGCCACGATCCTGACAGAAGTTGAGTTGAAGGCCCGCGCAATCGGAACCCGAGACCGAGTGCACCTGGACATTATTCTCTGGCCGAGTAGAACTTGAAAATGATCTCTGACTGTGGATCTGTGAGGACAAGTGGACCGTTCCATGGTTGCTGATCGCAATTGCGATCGCATGATGCGTGCGAGGGGGTTTGTTTTTGTTGTGGACTAATTTGGAAATATTTACACTGGGGTGAGTGGAATGTTAATTTTTTTTTTCATCTTTTGGTTTGGGTTATTTTTAATCGAGTTTTCAATGAAAGTACTTTTTTTTACTTTGAGAACGTGTGTGTGTGTGTGTGTGAGTGTGCGCGCACAGCAGCTGTTTTAACCCAATTTAGACGGACTTCTGGCTGAATTTGACCAATATATAATCAGTATTAAGCTTGTAGACTCTTTCAAATGTCATAAAACTGTCAGTCTCTATAAGGAACTTTTTAAAAGAGAATTAATGTTGAATAATCCCTTTAAAAAACAGCTGACATGCAGATTAAAACAGCTGTTACACTGTTTTAACTCGCATGTCAGCTGTTTATTGATGCTTAATGATTGTGGAATGTCTGCGTGATGACACAGATATATATATTTATTAGATTTTTCACAGTTATAGACAGCACGTATTAACGTTTTTAACAGGCTGCATTTATGACTAATTGCAGCAGGTGCACAAAGCCTTCTCACAGCTTCTGCTTTTACTGTGACTGCATCAAAATTAACATTTATCATTTAAAAACGAGTCATCATAACACAACATCACACTTGTGTAATCTTTGGATTTAATCTGTGCCTCATCTCATGGAACCGCATGCTGGGACGCTTCTAGTAGCTACGTCACCTGTTGGAAACACATGAGTACTCACGAGTACTTTGTTGTACTGTTTGCTGTGAATACCGTATACTCTGAAACTGATCAGGGAAGTGCACAAAGTAATCCCGGTGGATCATCGGATGGCCACTAACAGCCTAAATCTAAATTGTTATGATTTCAGTGCGACTTGTCCTTTAACAGCACAATTAGATAGTTTTTAAAAATTCAAGGGAACTTTAAGCTGTGTTTATATGTCGACTGTAGAAAAACCACCACCCTGCTCTTCCCAGCAGGATTCCTGCTGTCTGCAGTGGCATACTGTACATGACAGCATGAGCTGTGGTTGTTTTCCTGTGTTAAGGACAGACAATAATTTACTTCATTGAAAGATAAAGAGTTTTACTTGGCTTTGATGAAAGTTAACTTTTTTGTGATGTTATAGATTAATTCCTCTCTGTAACATCACACAAATACTTCACATTTACCTCATTAAAATGGGGTGACTCTTTGCACTTCAATAATCCATCTGTCACTGCCCATCTTTTCTCCTCAACACAAATAAAACAACCTCTGGTTTCTCCTTGTCACCGTGGCAAGTGGCAAAAGTTGAAAATTTTTAAGTGTTGATAGCAAGCGCTGTTGCGGTGCATGTTAATTTTCATTGGGTTCTCATTGAAAAAAAAATCTAACTATCTACAGCCAAAATATGAACACAGCATGGCTGATTTTCCTGTTAGATCAAAGAGTTGAACCTATGACCCTCTGGTCTTAGTTCTATTTCTCTTGTCCTTAGGTCATCAATTGTAAATAGCTAAGTGAGTTAAACTTGAGCCCATCTATTAATGTATCAACTTGTTTTTCCAATTGCTATTTATTTATTTCGGATTCCTTGAAATAGAGCAGGAGAGAGAGTGGATCACATGAGAACATTCAGCTGCCATTTAGCAGTAACGCTTCATATTTACTTCAGAGGTGCATTTTAGCCCAGCAGCAATGCACAGGTGGCTCTTTCCACTGGAAGAACGAAGACTGGCTGCAGATATATGTCCAACACACATTCCTAATGTCAACCATTAAAAAGTTTAAAGACGGCTAAGGAAATGGCCAAACAAAAGCCGCAGGTTCCATCAAAAAAAAAAAAAAAATCCTTCATGGTTCCACCATCGAGGCTCAGCAGCGTACCAGCGAGTTATTAGTGACTGACAGTGATCGCTCACACAGCTGTAAAAGAAACAAGCAGATGGATGTTTGCAAAGTGACAGAAGCAAAATGAGAGTGTAAGAAGAATAAAAGAAAGATTTAAAGTGCCGGCATTTGTTCTTAGCTTGTGTACTGCATGAAAAGAAGCCCCTGTCTGTGTGTGTGTGTGTGTGTGTGTGTGTGGTGTGTGTGTGTGTGTGTGTGTGTGTGTGTGTGTGTGTGTGTGTGTGTGTGTGTGTGTGTGCGTGTGTCTCTGCAGCAGTGCCGGGGGGGGCTGGTGTCGCCTGCTCTCAGCCCGACTGCTGCTGAATGCAGAACAGGCAGCTTCAGGCCGAGGCAAATGACTACAAGGCCTCCTCAGTGACTGCAGCACAGGCTGCACCTGGGGACCGACCGCTCCTGCACAGCCGCAGCTCGCCTCCACAGTGCATCCTGCAGGAACGCGCCACATCCACACATTCCATCACTCATAACCACTTCTACGCTGATTATTATCATGATAATTACTCCACGTCTGATAAATCCAACACCTACTCAGGAATCTTCTTTTTTTAAACTGCATCCCAACTTCATTAATAATTTTGTCTTGTCTCAGACGGATTCCTCGACTGTTTATCTAAACATCTTTAAAATTAGGCAAACAAAAAAAACAAAAACAAAAACAGTATAGTTTTAATAAACAATGTGATGTTTCTTCCTTTTGTATTTCTGCAAAACCATCTTATGCATTTTTTTTCTCACCCTAATGAAAAGTGGTAAATGTCAGCAATAACCAGAACCACAAAAACAAATCAATGCACACTTTAAACTGCATCACCACAAGTGACAGCACAGGTCTGACAAATGAAGCACATGGCCACTATGATGACACTAAAGTGTCTGAATCAAGCTTCAAATTAGCACCGATTTTCATACAAATCAGCCATTCATTTGATTTTATTTCTACTCACTGAGCTTTTAATTTCTTTTCAGCCCTTTAAGTCTGATTACTATTTGATATCCTCACAAGAACTCATTCCATTTGTGAAGCAGGAAGCAGCAGTTTATGCAACCACGGTCCATCAGAAAAATTACTCTCATGTCCATAAGTACTGGGACAGTGACATAATATATATATATATATATATATATATATATATATATATATATATATATATATATATATATATATATATATATATATATATATATATATATATATATATATATATATATACACTCAACAAAAATATAAACGCAACACTTTTGGTTTTGCTCCCATTTTGTATGAGATGAACTCAAGGATCTAAAACTTTTTCCACATACACAATATCACCATTTCCCTCAAATATACGGTGTGCCTTAGACTGCCCACAATAAAAGGCCACTCTGAAAGGTGCAGTTTTAATCACACAGCACAATGCCACAGATGTCGCAAGATTTGAGGGAGCGTGCAATTGGCATGCTGACAGCAGGAATGTCAACCAGAGCTGTTGCTCGTGTATTGAATGTTCATTTCTCTACCATAAGCCATCTCCAAAGAGAGAATTTGGCAGTACATCCAACCACCCTCACAACGGCAGACCACGTGTAACCACACCAGCCCAGGACCTCCACATCCAGCATGTTCACCTCCAAGATCGTCTGAGACCAGCCACTCGGACAGCTGCTGAAACAATCGGTTTGCATAACCAAAGAATTTCTGCACAAACTGTCAGAAACCGTCTCAGGGAAGCTCATCTGCATGCTCGTCGTCCTCATCGGGGTCTCGACCTGACTCCAGTTCGTCGTCGTAACTGACTTGAGTGGGCAAATGCTCACATTCACTGGCGTTTGGCACGTTGATGTTCTCTTCATGGATGAATCCCGGTTCACACTGTTCAGGGCAGATGGCAGACAGCATGTGTGGCGTCGTGTGGGTGAGCGGTTTTCTGATGTCAACGTTGTGGATCGAGTGGCCCATGGTGGCGGTGGGGTTATGGTATGGGCAGGCGTCTGTTATGGACGAAGAACACAGGTGCATTTTGTTGATGGCATTTTGAATGCACAGAGATACCGTGACGAGATCCTGAGGCCCATTGTTGTGCCATACATCCAAGAACATCACCTCATGTTGCAGCAGGATAATGCACGGCCCCATGTTGCAAGGATCTGTACACAATTCTTGGAAGCTGAAAATGTCCCAGTTCTTGCATGGCCGGCATACTCACCGGACATGTCACCCATTGAGCATGTTTGGGATGCTCTGGACCGGCGTATACGACAGCGTGTACCAGTTCCTGCAAATATCCAGCAACTTCGCACAGCCATTGAAGAGGAGTGGACCAACATTCCACAGGCCACAATTGACAACCTGATCAACTCTATGCGAAGGAGATGTGTTGCACTGCATGAGGCAAATGGTGGTCACACCAGATACTGACTGGTATCCCCCCCCCCCAATAAAACAAAACTGCACCTTTCAGAGTGGCCTTTTATTGTGGACAGTCTAAGGCACACCTGTGCACTAATCATGGTGTCTAATCAGCATCTTGATATGGCACACCTGTGAGGTGGGATGGATTATCTCAGCAAAGGAGAAGTGCTCACTATCACAGATTTAGACTGGTTTGTGAACAATATTTGAGGGAAATGGTGATATTGTGTATGTGGAAAAAGTTTTAGATCTTTGAGTTCATCTCATACAAAATGGAGCAAAACCAAAAGTGTTGCGTTTATATTTTTGTTGAGTGTATATATATGAAGTGCATTCAGAAAGTATTCACAGCGCTTCACGTTTTCCACATTTTTACCCAAGGCCAAAATATAGCCATCAGGTATTGCAAGGACTGCGTTGGTCCGTCCATCCACCCGTCCACTCGTTTGTCTGTCCGGTCCTATTACTGCCAGGATTTTCAAATTCATAGGGAATATTCTTGGTACCCAGACCTTGGATAAATTCAAAGATGGCTAACCTTGACCTATTTTAAGGGGTTAAAAGGTCACATTCTTCCTACACACTCTTTCACTGATTACATGCTCATACGGCCGTATTTTAGCATTGCATTATATTTTTATGTGACAGTCTTATTCCAAAATGGATTAACTTCATTTTTCATCAAAGTTCTACACACAATACCCCATAATGACAATGTGAAAAAAGGTTTTTGACTTTTTAAATTTTTGCAAATTTATTAAAAATAAAAAAAACAAGAAATCACGTGTACATAAGTATTCACAGCCTTTGCCATGAAGCTCAGGTGCATCCAGTTTCCACTGATCATCCTTGAGATCTTTCTACAGCTTAATTGGAGTCCACCTGGAGTAAATTCAGTTGATTGGACATGATTATGAAAGGCACACAACATGAAAACCTCTGAGTTTGACTGAGATTAGAAACGCAAATTAATTAGAAAAACAAATTAGTGGCAGATAAACATGGCCTGATCAAATAGTCCTAGGGATTATTCCGGTACCTTTTCATTAGCCTTTCATTTTCAGGTGGCAATACCATAGGACACAGACAAAACTGCCTCTGGACAAGAAAGGGGTGCTGGCGCATGCAATTGCACAAAGAGAATTTTGAAATATTCAAAAAATCCTTCACACATAAAAGTCATGCTACGTGGCGCGATCTGCTCACCAACACGATGTGCAGCTCATCAAGTGGAGTAAAGAAGAAGTGAACAGAGCGAATGGTTGCGTTAGCAGATCGCATCAGAGCGCAGCTCGTCTGAATGATTGTAAGGAGATGTTAAATCTATCATAAACATACTTTAACAGCTGAAGAACATGCAACTGTTTTACCAAGCCATGACAATGTAACCATGACATATAATTACCTTTTTAGACAGCTCCAAATGCGCGTGCCCTGAAGGAGCTGCTGGAGCGGCGCTGCTGGAGCGGCGCTGCTGGAGCAGTCCTCTGTGATTCAGGAAGCGATCAGAGCCGTTTTCAATGGACAACTTGCAGAGAAAATGGGTGGGATCATCACGACGACGTGCGTGCAAGTGTGTGTAGCTAGTGTCAGTACACCTTTAGTCATTCAAAAGCATTTTTGAACATGCAGCAAAAATTGGTTCCCGAAAGACCTCCTCAGTTGGTTCTCCTCAATGAGTCATTGCCTAAAGATAAAAGGATCCAAACAGACTAGCTTGTTTTTGGCCCAGAGGAAAGTGCCAAGAATGGGAGGGAACCAGTCCCTTTCGTACAGCAAATTTATTCACAAAGTGCATTATGGGTCTGGTTAACCAGACTAATAACATTATGTAATTATGACACATTTTTATTTTGTGAAATTATATAAGTTGTATAATTGAATTACACTGATTACAAAATACTTGGCTGCTGTATTTTCAGGAGACTACACACCTGATTCGACACATTTGGGCTTTGGGCTCAAGTTGACTCTTGTCTGAAACATGTCTTCAAGCAGATTTAAATCTGTAATGAACCATTTAAAAACATCACCATCACACAATCTGTTCAAAATACTCAGTCTTGCAATGCTACATTGTTTTTAAATTCTGGCTATACTGTTTTATATACACATCTGAGGGTTCTATTGTGGGTTCCAACCATCCTTTTCTTTACGTTCATGAAAATCAGTTCATGACATTGATCTGGATCTGCCTAAAAATGTTCTGCAACAGTTATGAGGCCACTATGCAGTAAAATCATGATAGGAAAATTGATAATTCTGTTCAGACTAAATCATAATGTTCCATTCTCTTCTAAGAGACTACTAAAGTGGAGCTTTGCTGTTCTACTCAACTACAAAAATGGACCGCGTTTGGTGAGATTTTAACCTGTGTGATGGTTCAAATGCACATTCCATACTGAGAAACCACACTCAATTATTCATACGACACAGAAAAGCGCTATTTCTGAAATTTTCTTTGTTTAAAGTCAAAGTCTCAATTTTTTTTTAGAGGTTCAGCACTGAGCTTTGAGTTAGTGTGCACGTACAGCTGTGGATAAACACACACTTAGTGCACTTAATACACGCATGGTGGAGGACAGGAGGACCTGGTCAATGACCTGAAGAGAGCTGGGACCACAGTCGCAAAGATTACATTAGTAACACATGATGCTGTCATGGTTTAAAATCCTGCAGGGCAGAAAGGTCCCCCTGCTCAAGCCAGCACATGTCCAGGCCCATCTGAAGTTCACCAGTGACCATCTGGATGATCCAGAGGAGGCATGGGAGAAGGTCATGTGGTCAGATGAGACCAGAATGGAGCTTTTTGGAATCAACTCCAGTTACCATGTTTAGAGGATGAGAACAACCCCAAGAAAACCATCCCAACTGTGAAGCATGGGGGTGGAAACATCATACTAAGGGGGTGCTCTTCTGCAAAGGGGACAGGACGACTGCACCGTATTGAAGGGAGGATGGATGGGGTCATGTATTGCAAGATTTTGGCAAACAACCTCCTTCCCTCAGTAAGAGCATTGAAGATGGGTCATGGCTGGGTCTTCCAGCATGACAATGACCCCAAACACACAGCCAGGGCAACTAAGGAGGGGCTCCGTAAGAAGCACTTCAAGGTCCTGGAGTGGCCTGGCCAGTCTCCAGACCTGAACTCAATAGAAAATCTTTGGAGGGAGCTGAAACTCCAAACCTGAAAGATCTAGAGAAGATCTGTATGGAGGAGTGGACCAAAATCCCTGCTGCAGTGTGTGAAAACCTGGTGAAAAACTACAGGAAACGTTTGACCTCTGTAATTGCAAACAAAGGCTACTGTATCAAATATTAACATTGATTTTCACAGGTGTTCAAATACTTATTTGCAGCAGTAACATACAAATAAATTATTAAAAAATCATACATTGTGATTTCCGGATTTTTTTTTTTTTTTTTTTAGATCGTGTCTCTTACAGTGGACATGCACCTAAGATGAAAATTTCAGACCCCTCCATGATTTCTAAGTGGGAGAACTTGCAAAATCACAGGGTATTCAAATACTTGTTTTCCTCACTGTATCTGGAAGCTACAGAAGTGACGACTTGAACGGCATGAGTGTGTTTTGACAATGCTGCAAGAACCTTTTGACAAATAAGTGAAAGGTTGCACATTTTCAGAGACATGTCAAAATATTGGGGTAGATTTTGGGCTGTAACAGAGTGCATTTATCATCCATTAACCTCATTATAAGTAATCAATAATCAGGTAGCTGCTTAGTTGCTGATATGTCAACAAATGGTAATAAAATCCACATTAAAAAAATCCTGAAAACAAATGCACTCGGTTAATAAAATTAACTGAGTGCGAGATCTGTACGGGGAAACATCAGACCGAGGTGCTGACAGTACGGACCAAGTGCAGCGATAACCTGATTGGTAGATTGCTGCAGAAAGAGTTGTCCTTCTGGATGGTTCTCCTCTCTCCACAGAGGAATGCTGGAGCTCTGACAGAGTGACCATCGGGTTCTTGGTCACCTCCCTGACTAAGACTCTTCTCCCTCGATTGCTCAGTTTAGACGGGTGGCCAGCTCTCGGAAGAGTCCTGGTGGATCTGAAATACTTCCATTTACAGATGATGGAGGCCACTGTGCTCATTGGGACCTTCAAAGCAGCAGAAATATTTCTGTACCCTTCCCCAGATTTGTTCCTCAAAACAATCCTGTCTCAGAGGTCTACAGACAATTCCTTTGACTTCATGCTTGGTTTGTGCTCTGACATGCACTGTCAACTGTGGGACTTTATATTTAGACAGGTGTCTGCCTTTCCAAATCATATCCAATCAACTGAATTTACCCAAAGTGGACTCCAATTCAGCTGTTGAAACATCTCAAGGATGATCAATGGAAACAAGATATACCTGAGCTCAATATTGAGCTTCATGGCAAAGCCTGTGAATACTTATGTACATGTGATTTCTTAGGTTTTTATTTTTAATAAATTTGCAAAAATCTAAAAAAAAAAAACCCTTTTCACATTCTCATTATGGAGCATTGTGTGTAGAAGTTTGAGAAAATAAAATGAATCCATTTTGGAATTAGGCTGTTACATAACAAAATATGGAATAAGTGAAGCACTGTAATACTTACCAGATGCACTGTAAATGAAATCTAGACAACGCAATAATATGTTCAAAATGACCACAGTGAAATGTCGTTTGAAATAAGAAGCCTTGCACTTCTATGAAATGTAACCCCTGTATATCCCAAATTTGAAAACATGCTTGTGGCAAATCAGTTTAAGGAGAATAAAGAGAACGCTGTAGATTTCAACATGCCTGATTTCACCTCAGCAGACAAATGTGAGTCATCAACAAAAACACAGTCACTAGCCAGCATTTGCCCCCCCCCCCCAACACACACACACACACACACACACACACACACACACACACACACACACACACACACACACACACACACACACCACACCACACACACACACCCCTTCTAAATGCAAAATAACATTAGCTCTTGTCTATTGAGTTTGCTAAATGCCCCACAAAAAGTGAATTTGCCCCACAGGGCTGGGAAACAACGGCGCGGATGAGCGCTCCATTTAAGTGACGCAAATGATCAGAGTGCTGTAGCGCCAGCAGCCACAGAAATGGGTCAATACACTGAGACTAAGTGACACGGCTGGCAGTCAGAGGAGGACGAGAGGGACCTCGCTGTCATTGGGTCAGACAGACGCGGACACGCATATACATGCACACGGGCCCAGCTATGCACACCATACTTTTGTCAAGTCCAGTGTGACACAAGATGTGTGCACACCTTACTTCTATGCACACATGACAGTTGTCTTATTCAGACAAATTGTTGTGCACACAGTTGGTAATAATCATACAGGAAAATGCTGTTTGTGTGTAATGAAGCAGTTATTATTATGAGGCACACAGATAACTATCTGTTACTGTGTGCACAAGATAACTATCTTGTAGGAATGCCTCAATATCGTCTGCACACAACATAATTGTTTTGTGGCAATATTTTATTATTGTGTGGACACAAGATATTTGTATGTTGTGTGCATACTTAGCAGAGAAGCTTGAATCTTTGACTGGACTGGGTTGCTTGACGCAAGGACGTTTCGCTTCAAATCGCAGAAGCTTCCTCAGCTAAAATTCTTGCTCTGGTGGTCTGACTTCTGTCTTGACTCTTGTAGAGAAGAATAATCAAGAAGTCCCAAAAGCTGGAGTTTTAAACCTAACCAGACCCCTCCTACCGAGAGGCAGACTGCTATAGGCTAGTGACTAAACAATAGCTCTAATTAGCACCTATTGTGCTCTAGTTAGCACCCTCCTAATGACAGGGCAGCTGTCCCTCCTAATGATGGGACGGACCCTCTCATGATGGCTCCCGTGATGACTCTGCTGATGACGTGAATGACTCATTACCATGAACAAAAGACTGAAATTGCTTTGACCTGAGTACCCCATTGTAAACAGAGGATAAAGCGTGTCTCAGACCCCCTCCCCGGTTAAGGCTGGGTTTCAAACGTTTGAAACCCAGGGCTGGGCAGGGCGAAGCCAGAGGAAAGGCTGGTGGAGGCCCGCAGCGGTCCTGACGTGCAAATCAGTCGTCCGACCTGGGTATAGGGGCAAAAGACTAATCGAACCATCTAGTTTCCCTCAGGATAGCCGGCGCTCAGACGCTCGCAGTTTTATCTGGTAAAGCGAATGACTAGAGGCCTTGGGGCCGAAACGATCTCAACCTATTCTCAAACTTTAAATGGGTAAGAAGCCCGGCTTGCTGGCTTGGTGCCGAGTGTGGAATGCAAGCCGCCTAGTGGGTCAATTTTGGTAAGCAGAACTGGTGCTGCGGGATGAACCGAACAACGGAGAGTTGTCAAGGGAGCCATCATGAGCTATTGTTTAGTCACTAGCCTATAGCAACCCAGTCCAGTCGAAGATTCAAGCTTCTCTATTATGGAAACCACCTGGACAACTGAGAGCCTACACAAAAACGTTGTGTGCATGCCTAATTATTGTGAACACATGATAATCCCGGTCAAAAAAGTGATTGTTTTGCATGAAATACATAATCATAGAAAAGAAATCTTATAAATATGTATGTACGAGGGCTGTCCATAAAGTATAGGTCCTTTTTATTTTTTTCAAAAACTATATGGATTTCATTCATATGTTTTTACGTCAGACATGCATGAACCCTCGTGCGCATGCGTGAGTTTTTCCACGCCTGTCAGTGACGTCATTCGCCTGTGAGCACTCCTTGTGGGAGGAGTCGTCCAGCCCCTCGTCGGAATTCCTTTGTCTGAGAAGTTGCTGAGAGACTGGCGCTTTGTTTGATCAAAATTTTTTCTAAACCTGTGAGACACATCGAAGTGGACATGGTTCGAAAAATTAAGCTGGTTTTCAGTGAAAATTTTAACGGCTGATGAGAGATTTTGAGGTGATACTGTCGCTTTAAGGACTTCCCACGGTGCGAGACGTCGCGCTGCGCTCTCAGGCGGCGTCATCAGCCTGTTTCAAGCTGAAAACCTCCACATTTCAGGCTCTATTGATCCAGGACGTCGTGAGAGAACAGAGAAGTTTCAGAAGAAGTTGGTTTCAGCATTTTATCCGGATATTCCACTGTTAAAGGAGATTTTTTTAATGAAAGACATGCGGACGGGTCCGCACGTCGGGACGCAACCGACGCAGAGCGGCGGCACAGGAAAAACACCTCCGTGTTGATAACCATTTGTAAAATCCAGGCGGCTTTTGATGGCTTTCAGTGGAGTGAGTATATGAGAAATTGTTTAACAGCTGGACATGTTCCAACTTGTCCTTAACCCTTCCAACGGAGGTGTTTTTCCTGTGGCGGAGCGTCGCGGCGGCTGCGTCCCGACGCGCGGACCCGTCCGCACGTCTTTCATTAAAAAAATCTCCTTTAACAGTGGAATATCCGGATAAAATGCTGAAACTGACTTCTTCTGAAACTTCTCTGTTCTCTCACGACGTCCTGGATCAATAGAGCCTGAAATGTGGAGGTTTTCAGCTTGAAACAGGCTGATGACGCCGCCTGAGAGCGCTGAGCGACGTCTCGCACTGTGGGAAGTCCTTAAAGCGACAGTGTCACCTCAAAATCTCTCATCAGCCGTTAAAATTTTCACTGAAAACCATCTTAATTTTTCGAACCGTGTCCACTTCGATGTGCCTCACAGGTTTAGAAAAAATTTTGATCAAACAAAGCGCCAGTCTCTCAGCAACTTCTCAGATAAAGGAATTCCGACGAGGGGCTGGACGACTCCTCCCACAAGGAGTGCTCGAATGATGTCACCGACAGGCGTGGAAAAACTCACGCATGCGCACGAGGGTTCAAGCATGTCTGACGTAAAAAATATGAATGAAATCCATATAGTTTTTGAAAAAAATAAAAAGGACCTATACTTTATGGACAGACCTCGTATGTATACCCAAGCAATTTTTTTTATATCATATCCACACAAGATAACAATCTTGTAGAAATGCATTAATATCATATGCACACTTGTATTGTGGTGACGCCTTATTATTGTGTGCACGTGATAACTATCTTATTTGAATCAGTTATTATACAGATAATAACTCACTGTCATACTGAAATGAGTTATTTTCTACAAAACAGACAGTAGTCTTCTTGGTAACAAGTTTTTATACTTGCATGCAATACAGTAGCACAAGATGGTCATATTGTTGAAAAAATGTTGTTTTATGAACAAACTGTTTCCTTGAGCACAAAAGTTTATGATCTTGTGGTAACAAATTATGTGAACACAAGATAATAAAATACTACATATTTTTGTTTTGGAAGCTCCACAATGCAGAAAACCCGGCAACAGAACCTTGTATTCTCCATGCACAAATCTCCAAAAATAGTATTTGCAGTTGAGTGGCTGATACCCGGGGTGGCACAGTGGATTAGTGATTATCACTGTTGCCTCATAGCGAGAAGATCCTGTGGTTGCTTCCCACCTGGTCCTTTCTGTGTTGAATTTGTGCATTTTCCCTGTGTTTGTGTGGGTGTTCCGGTTTCCTCCTACTTCCAAGGACATGCAGATGAGGAGAACTGGCAACTGTAAATTGACCGTAGGTATGCGTGTGAGTGTGAATGTGTTTTTCAGTCTATATGTGGCCTTGCAATAGAACTGGCGACCAGTCCAGAGTGATTCTTAATTGGAAAAAGAATACAGAACAAGAATACAGAAAATGAATGAATGCCCGATACCCAATCTGTTCATTAATCCCAGGACCATGATCAAACCGCACTGCATCCCTATTTGTAAGGATAACAATTACAGCTTTCAGCAGCAACACTGTAAAATACCATCATAGTCTAATATAAATCTCAGGGAAAAAAATGAGGCAAAAATTGAGAATTTTGATCCCAGCATTTGTTACCGTTAGCAGTTTTCTAAAAAGTCCAAATTTCCAACATATGTCACTGCTGCATGTTCTGTACTGCTGAAGAAGAAATGTTTTGAGATGGCTTTTTTGTTGGCCTTTTACTGTGTGAATTGCACTTAAAAAAGAGAATTGCTAGACCAATTTTCAAAAGTGTGTCAGTTAGTAACTCCCCAAAGAATGATCATATTTTCTGTTACTTTGGTGCAACTTCGATTCCAGAAAAATCATGGTCATTAACAACAATAATAGTAATAATAATGATCATACCTGGCAATATAGATAATTACTAAGGGTGGGGTCTATCCGGGGAGGGGGTGGCGTCACAAATGAGGGGAAAACAATAAGGTCAATTTTCACTTTTCTTATACTAAAACTAGCTAATACAACCCCTGGCAAAAATTATGGAATCACCGGCCTCGGAGGATGTTCATTCAGTTGTTTAATTTTGTGGAAAAAAAGCAGATCCAACACGAGAGATGTCAACAGAAACAAAGGAGAGGATTATCAAACTCTTAAAAGAGGGTAAACCATCACGCAATGTTGCAAAAGATGTTGGTTGTTCACAGTCAGCTGTGTCTAAACTCTGGACCAAATACAAACAACATGGGAAGATTGTTAAAGGCAAACATACTGGTAGACCAAGGAAGACATCAAAGTGTCAAGACAGAAAACTTAAAGCAATATGTCTCAAAAATCGAAAATGCACAACAAAACAAATGAGGAACGAATGGGAGGAAACTGGAGTCAATGTCTGTGACCGAACTGTAAGAAACCGCCTAAAGGAAATGGGATTTACATACAGAAAAGCTAAACGAAAGCCATCATTAACACCTAAACAGAAAAAAACAAGGTTACAATGGGCTAAGGAAAAGCAATCGTGGACTGTGGATGACTGGATGAAAGTCATATTCAGTGATGAAACTCGAATCTGCATTGGGCAAGGTGATGATGCTGGAATGTTTGTTTGGTGCTGTTCCAATGAGATTTATAAAGATGACTGCCTGAAGAGAACATGTAAATTTCCACAGTCATTGATGATATGGGGCTGCATGTCAGGTAAAGGCACTGGAGAGATGGCTGTCATTACATCATCAATAAATGCACAAGTTTATGTTGATATTTTGGACACTTTTCTTATCCCATCAATTGAAAGGATGTTTGGGGATGATGAAATCATTTTTCAAGATGATAATGCATCTTGCCATAGAGCAAAAACTGTGAAAACATTCCTTGCAAAAAGACACATAGGGTCAATGTCATGGCCTGCAAATAGTCCGGATCTTAATTGAAAATCTTTGGTGGAAGTTGAAGAAAATGGTCCATGACAAGGCTCCAACCTGCAAAGCTGATCTGGCAACAGCAATCAGAGAAAGTTGGAGCCAGATTGATGAAGAGTACTGTTTGTCACTCATTAAGTCCATGCCTCAGAGACTGCAAGCTGTTATAAAAGCCAGAGGTGGTGCAACAAAATACTAGTGATGTGTTGGAGCGTTCTTTTGTTTTTCATGATTCCATAATTTTTTCCTCAGAATTGAGTGATTCCATATTTTTTTCCCTCTGCTTGGTCTAAAAAAGTAACCGTTACTGACTGCCACAATTTTTTTTCCTGATTTCTTATAGTGTTTCTTAAAGCCAGAAAGTTGCCATTTGAAATGACTTTAGTTTTGTGTCATGTCTGTGATCTGCTTTTTTTCTACAAAATTAAACAACTGAATGAACATCCTCCGAGGCCGGTGATTCCATAATTTTTGCCAGGGGTTGTACTACTTAATATAAAATAAATATAAGCCCATATGGATTTAACTGCACAGCAAAACCAATTAAATAAGAATAATGATGATAACAGTTTCTTCTCCCCCAACAAAGTTTCTCATGAGCAGAGCCCTTCTTAAAAAAAAAAGAAAAAAAGGCAGTCAAAACCTGGTGTCGGGTCACAATTAATTACGTGAATAACAAGTCAACATTGTAAAAATGGACCAAATTCTCTGGTGCTCAGAAGAGGAAAAACAAACAGAAAAAAAAATTAAAGGAGGAAAAACAAGACCAGTTGAGGTAAACATATGAATGACAAATAATTTTGACTTGTTTGACATTATATTCTATTAAAAAACAGATTGAGGTAGTTTCTTGTGTGAGTGTGTATGTAAATGTGTAATTTACTGTGTGTTTGTGTGAGTGTGGGGAGCATTACAATTTTTGACTAGGGCGCCAAATTGGATAGGGCCGGTACTGATAATGATAGTGGCGTGGTGGCTTAGTGATTAGCACCGTTGTCTCACAGCACGAAGGTCATGGGATTGCTTCCCACCTGATCATTTCTGTGTGGAGTTTGCATATTTGCATGGGTTTCCTCCGGGTGCTCCGGCTTGCTCCCACCTCTAAAGACGTGCACGTTATGTGAATTGTAAACTTTAAATTGTCTGGAGGTGTGTGAATGTGTTTGTCGTTGTATTTGTGGCCCTGTGGCAGACTGGCATCCTGTGCAGGGTGTACCCTGTCTCTCGCACTATGACTCCTGGGATAGACTCAACCTGGTCTGACGGCAAGTCGTGATTCAACAGTACCAAATATACATTAATCTATTGGTTCGTGACATTGTGACAAAAAGTGCCTCATTTTCATCACGGCACCACAAATTCATTCTAATTCATTCTGCGATGGCTGTGTGAAATTAAAAGTGAAGCAGGGGGGGGGTCGGGGTGGTTATGGTTAGGGTGGGGGGAAGGAGTAGGGTTAGCAATAGTGAGTTAAAAAAAAAAAGTCACAAAAATGTGACTCATTTCATGGCGGGAGCACAAATAAAAAAACGTGAGACTGGGCTGCATAGGCTCTAGGCCCCCTTGATTGGAGTGAGTATAGAAAATGAATGAATGAATGAATGAATGAATGAATAATAATAATAATAATAATAATAATAACAGTGCAGAAAAAGCCCAAATTAAAGAGTCGATAATACAGAAAAAAGGTGTGACTTTTGCTCAAGAACATGCAAGTAAGTTGATGCAATTTAACTCAACAATTAATATTCATGACAACTTGTGTTAAGAACAGATGCATTTTCTTTAACATTTGTCTTTTTTCATTGTGTTACTGGTGGGGTTTTCCTTGTGCTGCCATTAGCTGTTGTAATTAAAACAAAACAAAAACAAAAACAAATAATCTCTTTTGTTGTGCTGGAATAACACACACACACACACACACACACACACACACACACACACACACACACACACACACACACACACACACACACACACACTCATCTTCAACCACTTAGTGCAATTAAGGGTCGCGGGGGGCTGGAGCCTATCCCAGCAGTCATAGGGAGAGAGGCGGGGTACACCCTGGACAGGACACCAGTCTCTCACAGGGCCACAAACAGACAAACAAACACAATCACACACACTCGCACACCTACGGACAATTTAAAATTTCCAATCCACCAAACCCGCATGTCTTTGGATGTGGGAGGAAACCGGAGCACCCGGAGAGAACCCACACAAACACGGGGAGAACATGCAAACTCCACACAGAAAGGCCACAGGTGGGAATCGAACCCATGACCTTCTTGCTGTGAGGCAACAGTGCTAACCACTAACCCACCGTGCTGCCCACTGGAATAACAATCCAACATTTCCATCCACAGCCACCTACAACTCATTATACTTGTACTAATTCGAGGAGTGTCAGAATACGGTTTGTAAAAATGCAATAATGGACACAAAGCTTTGAACACTGAATATCAAACATTGAATGATTGCACATTTGTGCATTCAGCGCTGTAAATAAAGATGTGATGACTTACTCTCAGCGTTGATTGACATTGTGTCTTTCTCCCAGGACACAACAGTGATGTAGGCCTCCACTGAGGCAGGGATAATGCACTTGAAGACCGCCACATTGCCTCTCATGGCTTTCTGGTCCTCCACCCGGACAGTGTAGGGCTCCCGTAGGACTGGTGGGGGATAAGAAGTTAAAAATATATATATTCTTAATTTTGATTTTGTGTGTTCTCAGCATTCATGCGCAGACAAACTGACCCGCCTTAATGTGGACATCTTGGCTCCTGATTCTCCCTGAGGGGTTCTCCGCTGTGCAATAGTAGGTGTTGTCGTGGATGAGTTTGCTAAAGCTGGAAGGGGGAATGTGGAAGATCTGAAGGGTGCCATTCGGGTGCACATGGCGGATCCCTGGCACGTCGTAGATCTCCTCGCCGGTGGCCAGGTACCAGCGCAGTGAGACAGGGGGCACGCCTGTGGCAGGACAGGGCACTGATGTCCCTGTGGTGCTGGCAAACACTACCTCTTGCACAGATGCATTGACAAAATATAAGCTGGAACGTAGATCTTCACAGAAAACTGCAAGGAGAGAAAAAAAAGGAATCATGGCAATAAAGTAACTGTAGATTAGATTATATTAGATTAGACAGAACTTTATTAATCCCTTGGGAAGAGTTCCTCAGGGAAATTAAGGTTCCAGTGGCATTGTATAGCAGCACACAGGGTAAGAAGCACACAGAGTATCAAAAGTGAAAACAAAAACAGTTTGCAAATATAAATATAAATACACAAATATACATACGTCAGTTACCTGCTACTGAAAGCTGTGTGGTTGTATGGCTCAGCTTTTAGGACATAATGTACAGATATGTAAATAATTCCAATGCACACACATCACAAACAGCTCTCACACAAACTCGAGCTGCGCTCCCTCGATCGCTTTCAGTCTTGGATTTGTGGCCGTTTGTGTTTTTCTCAGGCTGACCGCTGTGTGTTTGTGCTCACTGCAGTGGTGCATCTTTTACTGTTTATTAAGGCACACTGCGGTAACACTGTGAAAGAAGACGGGTGGATGTGAAATAGCACAACCAGATGACACACACACACACACACATGCACATCTGCAGCCACAGCCTTCCTGAAACACACACCTGAAACATATGGAAAAATCCTGGAGCAGCTGATTGCCCACACAAACACACACACACACACACACACACGCATGCATGAAAACTTAAAAAACTTGTTGTAAATCCAGTGAGCTTAAGTTGCTGCTTTCTGTTGATAACTGAGGACTTTTGCTTTTTCAAAATCACACGTACTGCGTCGCCAATGTCCACTTTAGTACTATATCACAGTACTAAACTACAGTACAACATACTAAAGAGAAGAATATCTCACATACAGACTGAGCACCTACTGCAGTTACTCTACACATTACTGCACCATTCAAGTCACATACATTGTTCATTATTATTTTTTTTTTATTATTCTTATGTTTTTTGAATAGTTTATTCCCTCAACCTAGGAGGATACTTTTTAACCAGGTAGGTTTGTTTGTGTATTTACTTGATACCTATCCGTGCACACACACACACACACATGCACAAAATTACATTTGAATCTGGATCCAGATTCATGCGCCAGTGAAACTTTTCTTTTCATGCAAAAATATGTATGTGTGTGTGTATATATATATCCAAACGTACTCTGAAATATGAATACCAGGAAATGGTTTTACTGGGAAATAATTGTGTTTTCCTCATTTTAAGAACCCTAAAGTTTGTTCTGCAAGACATTAAAGTCCAGGAAAAATGCCGCAGTTAACCCTAATTCAGAGAACAAAAATTGTCAAATTCTGTGCAACACATCTTAAGGACTGACTTGCATCTCTTTCCATACAAAATTCAATCTCAGTGCGAACTAACTCCCCAGCAAATAGCAAGGAGACTTGAATTTGCTAGGTGGAGACGGATAATTTGTTTCTTAGGAAACTTCAGACAAGGAGGTTACATTAATCACATGGTGTAAAAGATAAAGGGTTAAAACATCTAAAAGGAAAGACTGAAACAAAAACTGTGCATTGGGGAGAAAATTTATGCCACATGGTCATGCAGAAAATGTCTGACAATATTGATTGGTTTTTCTCTGCTGTCAAAATACTTTGGGACTCTCTCTCTCTCTCTCTCTCTCTCTCTCTCTCTCTCTCTCTCTCTCTCTCTCTCTCTCTCTCTCTCTCTCTCTATATATATATATATATATATATATATATATATATACAAATCACATTAGTGTAGAAGTCTATCTTCTACAAACATGCAGTTACATGTGGCTGTAAATAAGAGTGAAGATCCAGTGGGTGGAAAAATAAAATTAAATCACAGAAAATAGGTTTTTATTCCACAACTTTTTTTAATCAGTAACACAGTGGTGTGAATATTTGCATTTGCTAACTAATCATGTCATGCAATACCACTACCACTACCACCCCTTGTACTACTACTACTACTACTAATAATAATAGTATAAAAGTAGAGCTCTGTGAACAAGCTTACTAAATAATACCCCTTGGCCTACCACTAGCAGAACCTTTTATTAGTGGGTTACTACCACTGCTACTATTTTATTATTAAATAAATACTTGAATTAAGAAACTGGTCATCTTGTGTAGTGAAGAGAGCATGTCAGTTCACACATGTAGTTTGACAAATAAGACGGATTCAAACCAAAACAAAAGTCCAGTAATCTTCCCTTGAAGACGCCACAACAGATTTATTTTTCCCTTCATGCACTTCTTCACGTTTTGTGTTTATGGTGTGAAGTTTGAATGAAATCCATAAACCAGTTTAGGAGAACTTGTTCTTATGAAGTTAATATCATAATTGTAGCTGATCTGACCCACTAGCAGACATCACCTCACTGAAAGCACAGAAATATATTCTGTAGTACAATATGAACATTGTGGGAAAGAAAAAAGCTTTAAAAGCAGCTGCCATGTTGTAATTTTGTTTGTTTGTTTACACACTGTGCAGTCGAAACCGATCAGAACTCATCTTCACTGATGCAGCAAGTCAATGTAATGTGATGCACCTCATCTGTAGTAAGTAAGTGTGCAACAGAAAACTGACAGTGCAACTCTTTGCTGTAATGGACAACCCACAGTGTGGGCTTGATGCCAGGTTCTGTGCATTGGCTGGATCCCAAGGAAGTCAAGGTGGAGGAATACGTCCACTGGCTTTTTGATTTATTTCCTTATTTTAGGGCTAAGTAAGCAGAACATCATAATTTACTGCATTTCTACAATTTCACCATTTTAAATGTTTAAAGAATCGGGGCCCTAATTTGATGATGAGTGTTAAAACAAGCAAATCCATTTGGGGTGTGTCTGAGTGCACATTGTTATGCAAGTGTTGGGAAATACAGCCACAGAGCCGGGCACTGAGTGCAAAAAGGTTAGTTTTATCGTGTTCACTAAGTATGGGCATTTTGTAGCCTAAAATGAACAGATCATAATGGCGCCTGGGCTGCCCTTTAAACTGGACTGGACCAAGCAGACGGTGCTATGGTACTGAAGAAGCAGATGAAAATGAAAGGATTTCTGGCTCGTCATTGGATTAACTCCAATCTGTTACAGAGCAGAATGGCCACCAAAGATCCCTGAGGGGAAGCCTGCAATAATGTGAGAATTTTTTTTTTTTTTTTTTGTCTTGCCATGAGTCTAGTCAAGTCTGGGAGCATCTGCTGGTGCTGCACTTCACTACATCCATGACACCACAGAACCGCCTTTGGTACTGAATGGCAACCACCGAGGCAGACACCCGGTCCATTCCCACTTCTCTAAAATAACCTTCTAGCTGCATAAGACAGGTGAAATGTGGCCTTCTCCAGCTACTGGGATCCTCAGGTACCTGCACGCTGGATCATGCACAGAGACATGCGTCACATGGGGAAAATGTCAAAGCTGATACGCTCTCACAATGCAAGTGATATTCCTCATCTTAGTCTCTTTAAGTAATAGTTTGTTTAATCCAGCGTCATTCTAGCAGTACTCAAGGACTCTAAGGAGAAACATAGTATCAAAGACATCCCCAGTCGTTCATGGAAAATCACAGTATTGTCTGTGAAGTACATGTCAGGAAATTTTTCCTCACCAACAAAAGCACCTAAGTCACTTGTTTAGACAAACCTACCCAACACCCAGTTCATGCAAGCACTGAACAGCTTAGGAGCCAGAACACATCCCTGATGAATGCCAGTTTTCACTGGAAAAAACTGAAGAGTCTCTGCCTCCACTCCATAGTCTCTGTCTCCGGAGTGCAGACATGTCTGTCTGGATGTCTCAGTTCTCAGGATGTCCCAGAAAGAGGTCTGATCAACTGAATCAAATGCTTTGCAAAACTCAACATAGATTGCAAAGAAGCACTGTCAATATTCAAAGGGAAGATTAACTCTTTGGGAGTCAACAACCATCATGCTTTTAGGTTTTTAATTTTTTATGTTTTTTTTATGTTTTTATGTATTTTTTTTAACTTGTGTATTTATTTTGTGTGTGTACCCTGGGCATTGTTCTGCATGGTCCTTCAGCCTACAGTTGCACTGTCATATTAATATAATATAATATTATACGAGGTCTGTGAGAAAACTATCTGACCTTTTTATTTTTTTCAAAAACTATATGGATTTGAATCATGTGCGCTTGCATCAGACAAGCTTGAACCTTCGTGCGCATGTGTGAGTTTTTTCATGCCTGTCGATTGCGTTATTTTATTGTTTAGGAATGGCGGAGCGACTGCCGCTTTGTTCCATGAAAATTTTTTCAGAAACTCTGCCAGACAGCCAGATGGAAACCATTTGGAAGATTCAGATGGCTTTCAGTGAAGATTCTATCGGTATCACATGGATTAAGGACCATTAAAACTGGATTAAAAGTGGCCCACGGCGGTGAAGGACGCACCGCGCCCCGAGCGGCCATCGACAGGCTGGAACGAGCAGATCACTTCCAAATTTAAGGCTCTGTTGATGCAGGACGTCGTGTGACTAGCAGAGAAGTTTCAGAAGAGGTCGGGATCATCACTTTATTGGCACATTCCACTGTTAAAGGAGATTTTGTAATGAAAGACGTGCGGACGGATTTGCGCGTCGCGATGCAGCCGCTCATGGCGCGGGACAAACAACACCTCCGTGTTGGAAACCATTCGTAAGATTCAGATGGCTTTCGTGGCTTTTCAGTCGAGTGAGTATCCAAGAAATTGTTTAACAGCTGGGCATGTTCCAACTTGTCCTGTGAGACTTCCAACACGGAGGTGTTGTTTGTCCCGCGCCATGAGCGGCTTCGTCGGGACGCGCAAATCCGTCTGCACGTCTTTCATTACAAAATCTCCTTTAACAGTGGAATGTGCCGATAAAGTGATGATCCCGACCTCTTCTGAAACTTAAGCCATATCTTTACGATGTATGGGTGCAAAGAGCAAAAGCCTTTGGGGTGGACGCAAAGAGGTTGTGTTGACTTAATTTGTCATTGTAATGTCTTGGGTATAACATGAAATAAATCAATCAGTTTGTCACCTGCCATTGCCATTACCTTTAAGACACAAGTGCACAGCACCTTGCATATTGCTATTTAGTTGGCATTGCACAAGCACAGTGCTCATGCATTCTGAGGCATATCTAAATATCATCTTCTTCTTTTGGCTTCTCCCTTTTTGTTTGGGATCCAATATGGATTCACATGTTGATTTGGTGTAAGCTTTTTTTTTATGACAGATGTCTTTTTCTTATGCAACTCCATATTACAAGTGCAGGAAAAATATGGCAGTGCAACTCTTTGCTGCCATGGACAACCCACAGTTTAGCAACCTTCTGTTTTGGAAGTAAGCACACTAGCCACTTTTGCTACCATGCTGACTTAAATATTGTTCTGTACAAATAGCAAAAAAACTCAGCATTCATGTTTGGACCAGGTTTTTGGTGGACTATGGTGCAATCACTTTCTACTGCCTCATGATAGCAATGCACCAGCAGTGTGTCTGACCACATCTTATTTTAAGACCAACATACCCATGAATGCAAAGAGAAGCGTCAGTTAAAAACAAAAAAACTTGGACTGTGCAGTGAGTGCCCTCTTTTCGCCGGGTAGAAGGTAGAACCCTATAACTGTAAGTCACACAAGCCTGAAAAATGCATCAATATAAATCGACTTTTACACGAATACGATTCTTTCAACTGATGCTCAAGTTGTAATTAATCAATACGCTGACAGGTGGACATGCAAAAACAAGACTCCATGAGTAGTGAAGGGTTTTGTATGCATTTTGAGAATAAAGTCAAAATGTCAAGAATAAAATAAATCTCTCCTAATTGCTGCCAGGTATAAGATAAACATTAATTAGACTAGTAACTTGACATGTTTTTTACAAGGCAATGTCTGTGTCTCAGACCCTAATCTGTGCACCATTGGGATCAAACAATGACACAGTATCAAAGACATGCAGTTATCATGTTAGCGCCTATGGCAGTGATTTTCAACCTTTTTTGAGCCGCGGCACCCTTTTTATATTTACAAAATCCTGCGGCACACCACCAACCAAAATAATATTATAATTCTATTACCTCTGGTTTTGCGCAAAACCCAATTATCGCAATAGAAAATCAATACAGAAAACACCGCATTTCGAAAATCCTCAAGCATTTTGCGCTCTGATCTCAAGTAGGGCTGTCACAATTAGGAATTTCTGGAGACGATTAATTGTCAGACAAATAATTGCGATTGATGAATATATTGTCTATTTTTTTTCTTTTTTTTCCCCTTCTTTATATTCTACTATTGTAGTATAATTACACAACTCTGGAAGAACGTTTGGCTTCTGTGAGTGGAGAAACTGGGAATGGTGCAACATTTTTATTTTTATCTTCATTTTACATACAGTCCCAACTTTTTCTGAATTGTGGTTGTTTCTGTCGCATTTCTGAAATTGTTTCTCTCATCAGTCACGTTTTGTGCTTAAACACTGTATTAAGCCCATATTGAACAAATAAATACCTTTGGAAAATAACAGCTGTTAAAGTTCAGAGTTCTCACCTGATTTTTGTGATCTGTGCATCTGAACATCACCACAGCTTCTCCATGTCAGGGTTTTTTATTTATTTATTTTTTTTGTAGCTCAGTTCATTCATATATTCTCATTTTTTAAATATGTTTTTAAAGCTATTTGACCGTTTATTTCATCTCATGATCTCATAAATTCAGCATACGATGCGCACATGGTGTGAACAGGACGGTAACGGCAGAATCCCACCTTTAGAGAAAGTTCAGAGAGAAGTAAAAGCAGCTTCACGTTTTTTTTTTTTTTTAACATGTTCACTCGGGTTCAAATCTTCTCTCTGCTCCACGCTCGATGCGCACTGATGGTTCTCAGACTGTAACGTGTCGCGCCTGCATTCAGGAATCTCCCTCACGCACCCCCTCCCTCGCAGTCTGCAGCCTGTTGACTCCGCGCATGCGCACACACACACACACACACACTGACAGCTCCGCATTTTAGACGGCTTTTGAAGAAGACGGCCACTGTTTTAATCGGCCGTCTTATCCAAACGGCAGGACGGATCGCTCTTCAGCCTCCATGTTATTGTCCTGCCTTAAGAAGAGAGCGAGGCTGCAGCACAATGACATCAGATTCTGAGTCGTTTTATGCTTTGTGGATAAAATAAATAATTCACGGTAATCGCAAATATGAAAAATAATCGCAAATATGAAGAATAATCGCGATTGACGAATATTGTAATAATTGTGACAACCCTAATCTCAATTGTTTTTTTTAGACGTGTCGACACTTTTATTCACAATAATCTGCCACTCTAATATTCACGGAGCGCAGAGGCTGCCTTCAGCGAACCCAGTTGTGAGCGAGAAGGCCCAAGTCTGACCATGGTGACATCAACGGAGGTCAGGCCGCCTTCCCCGCACACCTCCACAGCCAATACGGTTTCTCCTTCCCCAGAGGAGCCATGCTCCGTGAGCAGCTGAGATTCACGCTGTAGTCAGCAACCCGTAACCATGGAGATGCACAACTCTATGTGCGCAAGTATGTCTATTATACTATAGTACAGTGCTTTGCTGCCATCTACTGGAATAAAAGAGCATTACATCATCTGCCACACTACTACAGCACATACACCCAATAATGGTGATATTTGATAATTGCCCACGGCACCCCTGACGATCGATCACGGCACCCTAGGGTGCCGCGGCACCCCGGTTAAGAATCACTGGCCTATGGGTTAGCACCCAAGTCTTGAAACCATATACAGTTGAGCTCCATTTTCACTTTCATGGACATGGCTCCTGGAAATTCAAGGTTTGAAACCTTTTCCATATCTGAGAAACCTAGAGGGCCTGTGAGGAACTGGAATATTCTGTCATTGTGCCATGAAGAGTTTGTAATGTTGTTTTATACAATTCTTTTGTTTATTGTTGTGATATTTTTGTTTGTTTTTTGTTGTTGTTTGGGAGTGGGTCTTTGATAAGTCTCTTTGGCTTCTACCTCTTCCCTGCACAGTATGCTCATATTGTATTTCTCTTTCTTTTTATTATATTTTAATGTTTGTATATGTATGTACAGTAGTGCTATGTGACTAAAATGATTAATCCAGGTTTTGAGTATATTTCTTATTGTTACATGGGAAACAAGGTACCAGTAGATTCAGTAGAGTCTCACAAATCCAACAAGACCAATCATTCATGATATACACACTCTTAAGGCTATGAAATTGGGCTATTAGTAAAAAAAAGTAGAAAAGGGGGTGTTCACAATAATAGTAGTGTGGCATTCAGTCAGTGAGTTCGTCAATTTTGTGGAAAAAACAGGTGTGAATCAGGTGTCCCCTATTTAAGGATGAAGCCAGCACCTGTTGAACATGCTTTTCTCTTTGAAAGCCTGAGGAAAATGGGACGTTCAAGACGTTCAGAAGAACAGCGTAATTTAATTAAAAGTTGATTGGAGAGGGGAAAACTGTTCATCTACAATGATCTCCAATTCTTTAAAATGGACAAAAAAACCAGAGACGCGTGGAAGAAAATGGAAAACAACCATCAAAATGGATAGAAGAATAACCAGAATGGCAAAGGCTCACCCATTGATCAGCTCCAGGATGATCAAAGACAGTCTAGAGTTACCTGTAAGTGCTGCGACAGTTAGAAGACACCTGTGTGAAGCTAATTTATTTCCAAGAATCCCCCGCAAAGTCCCTCTGTTCAATCAATTCAATCAATTTTTTTATATAGCGCCAAATCACAACAAACAGTTGCCCCAAGGCGCTTTATATTGTAAGGCAAGGCCATACAATAATTATGTAAAACCCCAACGGTCAAAACGACCCCCTGTGAGCAAGCACTTGGCTACAGTGGGAAGGAAAAACTCCCTTTTAACAGGAAGAAACCTCCAGCAGAACCAGGCTCAGGGAGGGGCAGTCTTCTGCTGGGACTGGTTGGGGCTGAGGGAGAGAACCAGGAAAAAGACATGCTGTGGAGGGGAGCAGAGATCGATCACTAATGATTAAATGCAGAGTGGTGCATACAGAGCAAAAAGAGAAAGAAACAGTGCATCATGGGAACCCCCCAGCAGTCTACGTCTATAGCAGCATAACTAAGGGATGGTTCAGGGTCACCTGATCCAGCCCTAACTATAAGCTTTAGCAAAAAGGAAAGTTTTAAGCCTAATCTTAAAAGTAGAGAGGGTGTCTGTCTCCCTGATCTGAATTGGGAGCTGGTTCCACAGGAGAGGAGCCTGAAAGCTGAAGGCTCTGCCTCCCATTCTACTCTTACAAACCCTAGGAACTACAAGTAAGCCTGCAGTCTGAGAGCGAAGCGCTCTATTGGGGTGATATGGTACTACGAGGTCCCTAAGATAAGATGGGACCTGATTATTCAAACCTTATAAGTAAGAAGAAGAATTTTAAATTCTATTCTAGAATTAACAGGAAGCCAATGAAGAGAGGCCAATATGGGTGAGATATGCTCTCTCCTTCTAGTCCCCGTCAGTACTCTAGCTGCAGCATTTTGAATTAAGTGAAGGCTTTTTAGGGAACTTTTAGGACAACCTGATAATAATGAATTACAATAGTCCAGCCTAGAGGAAATAAATGCATGAATTAGTTTTTTCAGCATCACTCTGAGACAAGACCTTTCTGATTTTAGAGATATTGCGTAAATGCAAAAAAGCAGTCCTACATATTTGTTTAATATGCGCTTTGAATGACATATCCTGATCAAAAATGACTCCAAGATTTCTCACAGTATTACTAGAGGTCAGGGTAATGCCATCCAGAGTAAGGATCTGGTTAGACATCATGTTTCTAAGATTTGTGGGGCCAAGTACAATAACTTCAGTTTTATCTGAGTTTAAAAGCAGGAAATTAGAGGTCATCCATGTCTTTATGTCTGTAAGACAATCCTGCAGTTTAGCTAATTGGTGTGTGTCCTCTGGCTTCATGGATAGATAAAGCTGGGTATCATCTGCGTAACAATGAAAATTTAAGCAATACCGTCTAATAATACTGCCTAAGGGAAGCATGTATAAAGTGAATAAAATTGGTCCTAGCACAGAACCTTGTGGAACTCCATAATTAACTTTAGTCTGTGAAGAAGATTCCCCATTTACATGAACAAATTGTAATCTATTAGTCAAATATGATTCAAACCACCGCAGCGCAGTGCCTTTAATACCTATGGCATGCTCTAATCTCTGTAATAAAATTTTATGGTCAACAGTATCAAAAGCAGCACTGAGGTCTAACAGAACAAGCACAGAGATGAGTCCACTGTCTGAGGCCATAAGAAGATCATTTGTAACCTTCACTAATGCTGTTTCTGTACTATGATGAATTCTAAAACCTGACTGAAACTCTTCAAATAGACCATTCCTCTGCAGATGATCAGTTAGCTGTTTTACAACTACCCTTTCAAGAATTTTTGAGAGAAAAGGAAGGTTGGAGATTGGCCTATAATTAGCTAAGATAGCTGGGTCAAGTGATGGCTTTTTAAGTAATGGTTTAATTACTGCCACCTTAAAAGCCTGTGGTACATAGCCAACTAACAAAGATAGATTGATCATATTTAAGATCGAAGCATTAAATAATGGTAGGGCTTCCTTGAGCAGCCTGGTAGGAATGGGGTCTAATAAACATGTTGATGGTTTGGATGAAGTAACTAATGAAAATAACTCAGACAGAACAATCAGAGAGAAAGAGTCTAACCAAATACCGGCATCACTGAAAGCAGCCAAAGATAACGATACGTCTTTGGGATGGTTATGAGTAATTTTTTCTCTAATAGTTAAAATTTTGTTAGCAAAGAAAGTCATGAAGTCATTACTAGTTAAAGTTAATGGAATACTCAGCTCAATAGAGCTCTGACTCTTTGTCAGCCTGGCTACAGTGCTGAAAAGAAACCTGGGGTTGTTCTTATTTTCTTCAATTAGTGATGAGTAGAAAGATGTCCTAGCTTTACGGAGGGCTTTTTTATAGAGCAACAGACTCATTTCCAGGCTAAGTGAAGATCTTCTAAATTAGTGAGACGCCATTTCCTCTCCAACTTACGGGTTATCTGCTTTAAGCTACGAGTTTGTGAGTTATACCACGGAGTCAGACACTTCTGATTTAAAGCTCTCTTTTTCAGAGGAGCTACAGCATCCAAAGTTGTCTTCAATGAGGATGTAAAACTATTGACGAGATACTCTATCTCCCTTACAGAGTTTAGGTAGCTACTCTGCACTGTGTTGGTATATGGCATTAGAGAACATAAAGAAGGAATCATATACTTAAACCTAGTTACAGCGCTTTCTGAAAGACTTCTAGTGTAATGAAACTTATTCCCCACTGCTGGGTAGTCCATCAGAGTAAATGTAAATGTTATTAAGAAATGATCAGACAGAAGGGAGTTTTCAGGGAATACTGTTAAGTCTTCTATTTCCATACCATAAGTCAGAACAAGATCTAAGATATGATTAAAGTGGTGGGTGGACTCATTTACTTTTTGAGCAAAGCCAATAGAGTCTAATAATAGATTAAATGCAGTGTTGAGGCTGTCATTCTCAGCATCTGTGTGGATGTTGGGACTTCCAATTTGGATGGACAAGACTAAGAGACAAGCTTTCAAATGAATTAAAGCTCTGTCTGGGTTTTTGATTAATTAATAAGCTGGAATGGAAGATTGCTGCTAATCCTCCGCCCCGGCCCGTGCTACGAGCATTCTGACAGTTAGTGTGACTCGGGGGTGTTGACTCATTTAAACTAACATATTCATCCTGCTGTAACCAGGTTTCTGTAAGGCAGAATAAATCAATATGTTGATCAATTATTATATCATTTACTAACAGGGACTTAGAAGAGAGAGACCTAATGTTTAACAGACCACATTTAACTGTTTTAGTCTGTGGTGCAGTTGAAGGTGCTATATTATTTTTTCTTTTTGAATTTTTATGCTTAAATAGATTTTTGCTGGTTATTGGTAGTCTGGGAGCAGGCACCGTCTCTAAGGGGATGGGGTAATGAGGGGATGGCAGGGGGAGAGAAGCTGCAGAGAGGTGTGTAAGACTAAAACTCTGCTTCCTGGTCCCAACCCTGGATAGTCAAGGTTTGGAGGATTTAAGAAAATTGGCCAGATTTCTAGAAATGAGAGCTGCTCCATCCAACGTGGGATGGATGCCGTCTCTCCTAACAAGACCAGGTTTTCCCCAGAAGCTTTGCCAATTATCTATGAAGCCCACCTCATTTTTTGGACACCACTCAGACAGCCAGCAATTCAAGGAGAACATGCGGCTAAACATGTCACTCCTGGTCCGATTGGGGAGGGGCCCAGAGAAAACTACAGAGTCCGACATTGTTTTTGCAAAGTTACACACCGATTTAATGTTAATCCATATAGTTAAATCCATATAGTTTTTGAAAAAAATAAAAAGGTCGGATAGTTTTCTCACAGACCTCATATATATATATATATATATATATATATATATATATATATATATATATATATATATATATCAATCAATCAATTTTTTTTATATAGCGCCAAATCACAACAAACAGTTGCCCCAAGGCGCTTTATATTGTAAGGCAAGGCCATACAATAATTATGTAAAACCCCAACGGTCAAAACGACCCCCTGTGAGCAAGCACTTGGCTACAGTGGGAAGGAAAAACTCCCTTTTAACAGGAAGAAACCTCCAGCAGAACCAGGCTCAGGGAGGGGCAGTCTTCTGCTGGGACTGGTTGGGGCTGAGGGAGAGAACCAGGAAAAAGACATGCTGTGGAGGGGAGCAGAGATCAATCACTAATGATTAAATGCAGAGTGGTGCATACAGAGCAAAAGAGAAAGAAACAGTGCATCATGGGAACCCCCCAGCAGTCTACGTCTATAGCAGCATAACTAAGGGATGGTTCAGGGTCACCTGATCCAGCCCTAACTATAAGCTTTAGCAAAAAGGAAAGTTTTAAGCCTAATCTTAAAAGTAGAGAGGGTGTCTGTCTCCCTGATCTGAATTGGGAGCTGGTTCCACAGGAGAGGAGCCTGAAAGCTGAAGGCTCTGCCTCCCATTCTACTCTTACAAACCCTAGGAACTACAAGTAAGCCTGCAGTCTGAGAGCGAAGCGCTCTATTGGGGTGATATGGTACTACGAGGTCCCTAAGATAAGATGGGACCTGATTATTCAAAACCTTATAAGTAAGAAGAAGAATTTTAAATTCTATTCTAGAATTAACAGGAAGCCAATGAAGAGAGGCCAAAATAGGTGAGATATGCTCTCTCCTTCTAGTCCCCGTCAGTACTCTAGCTGCAGCATTTTGAATTAACTGAAGGCTTTTTAGGGAACTTTTAGGACAACCTGATAATAATGAATTACAATAGTCCAGCCTAGAGGAAATAAATGCATGAATTAGTTTTTCAGCATCACTCTGAGACAAGACCTTTCTGATTTTAGAGATATTGCGTAAATGCAAAAAAGCAGTCCTACATATTTGTTTAATATGCGCTTTGAATGACATATCCTGATCAAAAATGACTCCAAGATTTCTCACAGTATTACTAGAGGTCAGGGTAATGCCATCCAGAGTAAGGATCTGGTTAGACACCATGTTTCTAAGATTTGTGGGGCCAAGTACAATAACTTCAGTTTTATCTGAGTTTAAAAGCAGGAAATTAGAGGTCATCCATGTCTTTATGTCTGTAAGACAATCCTGCAGTTTAGCTAATTGGTGTGTGTCCTCTGGCTTCATGGATAGATAAAGCTGGGTATCATCTGCGTAACAATGAAAATTTAAGCAATACCGTCTAATAATACTGCCTAAGGGAAGCATATATAAAGTGAATAAAATTGGTCCTAGCACAGAACCTTGTGGAACTCCATAATTAACTTTAGTCTGTGAAGAAGATTCCCCATTTACATGAACAAATTGTAATCTATTAGACAAATATGATTCAAACCACCGCAGCGCAGTGCCTTTAATACCTATGGCATGCTCTAATCTCTGTAATAAAATTTTATGGTCAACAGTATCAAAAGCAGCACTGAGGTCTAACAGAACAAGCACAGAGATGAGTCCACTGTCCAAGGCCATAAGAAGATCATTTGTAACCTTCACTAATGCTGTTTCTGTACTATGATGAATTCTAAAACCTGACTGAAACTCTTCAAATAGACCATTCCTCTGCAGATGATCAGTTAGCTGTTTTACAACTACCCTTTCAAGAATTTTTGAGAGAAAAGGAAGGTTGGAGATTGGCCTATAATTAGCTAAGATAGCTGGGTCAAGTGATGGCTTTTTAAGTAATGGTTTAATTACTGCCACCTTAAAAGCCTGTGGTACATAGCCAACTAACAAAGATAGATTGATCATATTTAAGATCGAAGCATTAAATAATGGTAGGGCTTCCTTGAGCAGCCTGGTAGGAATGGGGTCTAATAAACATGTTGATGGTTTGGATGAAGTAACTAATGAAAATAACTCAGACAGAACAATCGGAGAGAAAGAGTCTAACCAAATACCGGCATCACTGAAAGCAGCCAAAGATAACGATACGTCTTTGGGATGGTTATGAGTAATTTTTTCTCTAATAGTTAAAATTTTGTTAGCAAAGAAAGTCATGAAGTCATTACTAGTTAAAGTTAATGGAATACTCAGCTCAATAGAGCTCTGACTCTTTGTCAGCCTGGCTACAGTGCTGAAAAGAAACCTGGGGTTGTTCTTATTTTCTTCAATTAGTGATGAGTAGAAAGATGTCCTAGCTTTACAGAGGGCTTTTTTATAGAGCAACAGACTCTTTTTCCAGGCTAAGTGAAGATCTTCTAAATTAGTGAGACGCCATTTCCTCTCCAACTTACGGGTTATCTGCTTTAAGCTACGAGTTTGTGAGTTATACCACGGAGTCAGACACTTCTGATTTAAAGCTCTCTTTTTCAGAGGAGCTACAGCATCCAAAGTTGTCTTCAATGAGGATGTAAAACTATTGACGAGATACTCTATCTCCCTTACAGAGTTTAGGTAGCTACTCTGCACTGTGTTGTTATATGGCATTAGAGAACATAAAGAAGGAATCATATCCTTAAACCTAGTTACAGCGCTTTCTGAAAGACTTCTAGTGTAATGAAACTTATTCCCTACTGCTGGGTAGTCCATCAGAGTAAATGTAAATGTTAATAAGAAATGATCAGACAGAAGGGAGTTTTCAGGGAATACTGTTAAGTCTTCTATTTCCATACCATAAGTCAGAACAAGATCTAAGATATGATTAAAGTGGTGGGTGGACTCATTTACTTTTTGAGCAAAGCCAATAGAGTCTAATAATAGATTAAATGCAGTGTTGAGGCTGTCATTCTCAGCATCTGTGTGGATGTTAAAATCGCCCACTATAATTATCTTATCTGAGCTAAGCACTAAGTCAGACAAAAGGTCTGAAAATTCACAGAGAAACTCACAGTAACGACCAGGTGGACGATAGATAATAACAAATAAAACTGGTTTTTGGGACTTCCAATTTGGATGGACAAGACTAAGAGACAAGCTTTCAAATGAATTAAAGCTCTGTCTGGGTTTTTGATTAATTAATAAGCTGGAATGGAAGATTGCTGCTAATCCTCCGCCCCGGCCCGTGCTACGAGCATTCTGACAGTTAGTGTGACTCGGGGGTGTTGACTCATTTAAACTAACATATTCATCCTGCTGTAACCAGGTTTCTGTTAGGCAGAATAAATCAATATGTTGATCAATTATTATATCATTTACCAACAGGGACTTAGAAGAGAGAGACCTAATGTTTAATAGACCACATTTAACTGTTTTAGTCTGTGGTGCAGTTGAAGGTGCTATATTATTTTTTCTTTTTGAATTTTTATGATTAAATAGATTTTTGCTGGTTATTGGTAGTCTGGGAGCAAGCACCGTCTCTACGGGGATGGGGTAATGAGGGGATGGCAGGGGGAGAGAAGCTGCAGAGAGGTGTGTAAGACTACAACTCTGCTTCCTGGTCCCAACCCTGGATAGTCACGGTTTGGAGGATTTAAGAAAATTGGCCAGATTTCTAGAAATGAGAGCTGCTCCATCCAAAGTGGGATGGATGCCGTCTCTCCTAACAAGACCAGGTTTTCCCCAGAAGCTTTGCCAATTATCTATGAAGCCCACCTCATTTTTTGGACACCACTCAGACAGCCAGCAATTCAAGGAGAACATGCGGCTAAACATGTCACTCCCGGTCCGATTGGGGAGGGGCCCAGAGAAAACTACAGAGTCCGACATTGTTTTTGCAAAGTTACACACCGATTTAATGTTAATTTTAGTGACCTCCGATTGGCGTAACCGGGTGTCATTACTGCCGACGTGAATTACAATCTTACCAAATTTACGCTTAGCCTTAGCCAGCAGTTTCAAATTTCCTTCAATGTCGCCTGCTCTGGCCCCCGGAAGACAATTGACTATGGTTGCTGGTGTCGCTAACTTCACATTTCTCAAAACAGAGTCGCCAATAACCAGAGTTTGATCCTCGGCGGGTGTGTCGCCGAGTGGGGAAAAACGGTTAGAGATGTGAACGGGTTGGCGGTGTACACGGGGCTTCTGTTTAGGGCTACGCTTCCTCCTCACAGTCACCCAGTCAGCCTGCTTTCCCGGCTGCTCGGGATCTGCCAGGGGGGAACTAACGGCGGTTAAGCTACCTTGGTCTGCACCGACTACAGGGGCCTGGCTAACTGTAGAATTTTCCACGGTGCGGAGCCGAGTCTCCAATTCGCCCAGCCTGGCCTCCAAAGCTACGAATAAGCTACACTTATTACAAGTACCGTTACTGCTAAAGGAGGCCGAGGAATAACTAAACATTTCACACCCAGAGCAGAAAAGTGCGGGAGAGACAGGAGAAGCCGCCATGCTAAATCGGCTAAGAGCTAGTAGCTACGCTAAGCTAGCGGATTCCTAAAAACACGCAAAGTGAATAATGTGTAAATAATTTATAGGTGATTCAGCAGAAGGAGTGCTTTAGTTAAGGCACGTAAAGATTACACTGGGAAACAAATCGTAATCTAGATAACTAGATCAATCTAACTGCGCAGAGTAAACAGCTAACAGATACAGAAAAACACCGCTGTGCTCCGGAACAGGAAGTGATACAATACCGCAGTGAGAGCCAACCACCAGTAGAGGCCTAAACAGGCGCCTCTCAGCTGAACGCCAGAGAAAGGCAGCCGCCTTTCTATATATATCTATATATATATATCCATATATATATGGATATATATATATATATATGTACAGTAGTGTTCAGAATAATAGTAGTGCTATGTGACTAAAAAGATTAATCCAGGTATGTCCAGGCATGTCCTCTTCAGCATAAGGCAATATGACCTCTTCAAGTATTTTAACATATCCAAACTGATCCATGATACCTGGTATATAGGCCCAACACCATAGTAGGAGAAACATGCCCATATCATGAATGCTTGGTCTTGTTGGATTTGTGAGAATCTACTGAATCCACTGGTCCCTTGTTTTCATGTAACAATAGGAAATATACTCAAAACTTGGATTAATCTTTTTAGTCACATAGCACTACTATTATTCTAAACACTACTGTATGTACATTTTTTATTCTCTCTCTAATTGTGATTTTCATCGACCTAAATAAATGAAATGAAATAAATGAAATGAAATGAAAATTTTAGGGCCCTGTCATACCTTGTTGATTTAGCCAGCGTACTGTTGTGTGGGCCGCTGAAGAGGAGGTACTGCTGGCCCACCACCACCAGAGGGCGCCCTGCTTGGAGTGCGGGCTCCAAGCACGAGAGGGCGCCAGACCTAGAAGAAGTGACAGCTGTCATTCATCCCCTGCCCCAGTTGTCACTCATTCATCATCATCACCACCATAAAAGCCGGACTGCAACTCCACCTCCTCGCCGAGAAATCAACTACCATTCCTGAGGTAATCCTTCTCTGCAGTATTTGGATTAATCCACGTTTTGATCTCTGTTTGCAGCCGTTTATTCCTGTGGGACAGTTTTGTCGGAGTGGCGTGTTGTGGGAACCGCGACGTCTTCGCCTCCCACTCCTTCCAGATAAGTGACTGACAGGAGCTGCTTGAGTGTATGATTGGAGGTGGAGGTGCTCCCTCCCATCAGTGTTGGACTGTGTATTACTGAGTGTGCGGACTCACACTCACACATCCTGTTTTTGCTTTCTGCCAGCAGTGCCAGGGTCGACAGCCAGGAACAGAGGCCACCTGGGGACTCGGGACTTGGCGGCTCCGGTGTTCTTCAGGCCGTTGGTGGTGGAAGCCGTGTGGAGTACGGCTTCTCTCTCGTCGGGGGGGTCTCCTATCTTCGAGCCTGCCACACGTCACCTGGTGCTAATTGACTGTGAATATTTTCTGTGTCTTTTCGTTGTGTAGCGTCACAACATTAAATTGTTACCTTTTGGTTTAGTCATTGTCCGTTCATTTGCGCCCCCTGTTGTGGGTCCGTGCTACGACACCTTCACAACAGGATTTCTCGGCCATCGTCATGGACTCTGAGGGGCGTCAACCCGAGCTTGAACGGCCAATGGAAGAACCAGGAGCGCAGGCGTCAGCAGGAGGCGTGTTGAGTGAGCTGCAGCAGATCTTAACCGCCTTCACGGCTCGGTTAGACTTAGTGACCGAGCAGAATGTCCTCCTTAATCGGAGGGTGGAGGCTCTCACCGCCAGGGTGGAAGCGCACGAGCAGGGCGCTGCTGCAGCCGCTCCTCTGGCTGGTCCTGGGCCTGTATCAGACGTTCCACTGGTCGTTCAACGAACCCCCCCACCGTCCCCTGAAGCATACATAAGCCCTCCGGAACCGTACGGGGGCTGTGTCGAGACGTGCGCGGACTTCCTCATGCAGTGTTCGCTCGTCTTTTCACAGCGCCCTGTCATGTACGCATCAGACGCTAGCCTGGTGGCTTATGTGATCAATTTGCTTCGAGGAGAGGCACGCGCCTGGGCTACGGCGCTTTGGGAGCAGAATTCACGGCTCCTAACGTCTTATACTGGGTTTGTACGGGAGTTCAAACAAGTGTTTGATCATCCCAACAGAGGCGAGATCGCTTTGAACGTGCTGCTGTCGATGAGACAGGGGCGCCGTAGCGCAGCCGAGTATGCAGTCGACTTCCGCATTGCGGCAGCGAGGTCCGGCTGGAATAACGTTGCGCTCCGCGCCGCCTTTGTAAATGGACTGTCACCGGTCCTCAAGGAGCACCTACTGGCTAAGGAGGAACCGCGGGATTTTGACGGGCTTATTGATTTAGTTATACGCTTAGACAACCGCTTAAACGAGCATCGTCGGGAGCAGGCCGGGGGGCGTGACCGGGCACGAGCCGTCCCTCCTCCTTCCGGTTCCGACAAAGTGACATCGTCCCCACGCTTCACTGCCAGAGAGCTCTGTGTGGCTACAGCTCCCCCTGCTGAGGAGGCTATGGACACGAGCAGGGCCAAAGTAAAAACAAACATCAGACAAAGGAGACTGGCCCGCGGGGAGTGTTTCATCTGCGGCTCATGTGAGCACATGCAGAGGGACTGCCCTAAACGGTCAAACTACAACGCCCGTCCTTAGAAACTGGGCTAAGGTTGGGCCATAATACGTACGCGGGAAAACCCCGCAAATCTGCACGAATCCCAGTAACAATCCTGAGTGGGGATTTAACCCTTCATGCCCCAGCACTATTAGACACAGGGTCGGAAGGGAATCTGCTGGACAGCAGATGGGCAAAGGAAGTAGGGCTCCCCCTGGTGGCTCTGCCAGCACCATTGCAGGTGCGAGCACTAGACGGCACCCTGCTTCCATTAATCACACATCAGACTCAACCAATGACTTTGGTTGTGTCTGGGAATCACAGGGAGGAGATAGTGTTCCACGTCACACCATCTACTTCCCGAGTGATTTTGGGCTTTCCATGGATGGTGAAGCACAATCCCCAGATTGATTGGCCGTCTGGGGTTGTGACGCAGTGGAGCGAAACCTGCCACCGGGAGTGCCTAGGATCCTCGGTTCCTCCCGGCACTACGGCTAATGAGGAGGTCAAAGTCCCCCCCAATCTATCGGCGGTGCCAAAGGAGTACCATGATCTTGCTGACGTTTTCAGCAAAGATCTGGCGCTCCCTCTTCCCCCGCACCGACCGTATGATTGTGCCATCGATTTGGTCCCGGGCGCTGAGTACCCGTCCAGCAGGCTGTACAACCTCTCACGTCCGGAACGTGAATCAATGGAGACCTACATCCGGGACTCCTTAGCTGCCGGGCTGATCCGAAACTCCACCTCCCCGATGGGTGCTGGTTTCTTTTTTGTGGGCAAGAAAGACGGCGGACTCCGTCCATGCATTGATTACAGAGGGCTGAATGAGATCACGGTTCGCAACCGATACCCGTTGCCCCTGTTGGATTCTGTGTTTACGCCCCTGCATGGAGCCCAAATTTTCACTAAATTGGATCTTAGAAACGCGTACCACCTGGTTCGGATCCGGGAGGGAGACGAATGGAAGACGGCGTTTAACACCCCGTTAGGTCACTTTGAGTACCTGGTCATGCCGTTCGGCCTCACCAACGCCCCCGCGACGTTCCAAGCTTTGGTAAACGACGTCTTGCGGGACTTCCTGCATCGGTTCGTCTTCGTATATCTGGACGATATACTCATCTTCTCCCCGGACCCTGAGACCCATGTCCAGCATGTACGTCAGGTCCTACAGCGGTTGTTGGAGAATCGGCTGTTTGTGAAGGGCAAGAAGTGCGAGTTCCACCGCACTTATTTGTCCTTCTTGGGGTTCATAATCTCCTCCAACTCCGTCGCCCCTGATCCGGCCAAGGTTGCGGCGGTGAGAGATTGGCCCCAACCGATAAGCCGTAGGAAACTACAGCAGTTCCTCGGCTTTGCAAATTTCTATAGGAGGTTCATCAAAGGTTACAGTCAGGTAGTTAGCCCCCTGACTGCCCTGACCTCCACCAAAGTTTCCTTCACCTTGTCGGATCAGTGCGAAGCCGCGTTCCAGGAGTTGAAACGCCGGTTCTCGACTGCAGCAGTTCTGGTGCAGCCTGATCCTGATCGCCAGTACGTAGTTGAAGTGGACGCCTCTGACTCAGGGATAGGAGCCGTGCTGTCCCAGAGCGTGGAGGCTGATAAGGTTCTCCATCCTTGTGCCTTTTTTCCCGCAGGTTGACCCCAGCTGAACGGAACTATGACGTCGGCAATCGGGAACTCCTCGCGGTGAAGGAGGCTCTTGAAGAGTGGAGACACCTGCTGGAGGGGGCGTCGTTGCCCTTCACGGTTTTCACGGACCATCGGAACCTGGAGTGCATCCGGACCGCCAAGCGGCTGAACCCCAGGCAAGCCCGCTGGTCTCTGTTCTTTGGGCGCTTTGACTTCCAGATCACGTACCGCCCTGGGACCAAGAACCAAAAACCAGATGCATTGTCCCGGGTGCATGAAGAAGAAGCCAAAGCGGAGTTGTCGAACCCCACCGAGACCATCATCCCCGAGTCCACTGTCGTGGCCACCCTCACCTGGGACGTGGAGAAGACCATCCGGGAGGCCCTGACAAGAAGCCCGGACCCGGGGACCGGCCCCAAGAACAGACTCTACGTCCCACCAGAGGCAAGAGCTGCCGTCTTGGACTTCTGTCACGGGTCCAAGCTGTCCTGTCATCCCGGAGTACGCAGGACCGTGGCAGTAGTCCAGCAGCGCTTCTGGTGGGCGTCCCTGGAAACCGACGTCCGGGACTACGTCCTGGCCTGTACCATCTGCGCCAGGGGTAAGGCGGACCACCGGAGGACGACGGGACTCCTCCATCCCCTGCCAGTGCCTCATCGCCCCTGGTCTCACATCAGCCTGGACTTCGTCACGGGCCTCCCGCCGTCCCAGGGCAACACCGTGATTCTCACGATAGTGGACTGGTTCTCCAAGGCGGCCCACTTCGTGGCCCTCCCGAAGCTCCCGACGGCCCAGGAGACAGCAGACCTCCTGGTCCACCACGTCATGCGGCTGCATGGGATACCGTCGGACGTCGTCTCGGATCGGGGCCCCCAGTTCTCTTCACAGGTGTGGAAGAGTTTCTGTAAGGAGCTGGGGGCCACCGTAAGTCTCTCGTCCGGGTACAATCCCCAGACCAATGGCCAGGCAGAGCGGGCTAATCAGGAGTTAGAGCAAGCCCTCCGATGTGTCACCTCCGCGCATCCGGCGGCCTGGAGTCACCATCTGGCCTGGATCGAGTATGCCCACAACAGCCAAGTTTCGTCTGCTACCGGCCTCTCCCCTTTTGAGGCATGTTTGGGGTACCAGCCCCCGTTGTTCCCATTGGTGGAGGGAGAGGTCGGTGTGCCCTCGGTCCAGGCCCACCTCAGGAGGTGCCGCCGGATGTGGCGGGCCGCCCGCTCTGCATTGGTAAAGGCCCGGACGAGGGCTAAGGCCCATGCGGACCGCCGGCGTTCCCCGGCCCCCACATACCAGCCTGGGCAGGAGGTGTGGCTTTCGACCAAGGACATCCCTCTGTCTGTCGCCTCCCCTAAATTGAAAGACAGATTCATCGGACCATTTAAGATCCTCAAGATCATCAACCCGGCCGCAGTGAAGCTTCGACTCCCGGCTTCACTGCGGATTCACCCCGTCTTTCATGTTTCCCGTCTCAAGCCACACCACACCTCGCCCCTCTGTACTCCGGGACCACCGCCGCCTCCTGCCCGGCTCATCGACGGGGAGCCTGCTTGGACAGTGCGCAGGCTCCTGGACGTCCGTCGTAAGGGCCGGGGTTTCCAATATCTGGTGGACTGGGAGGGGTATGGACCTGAGGAATGCTCCTGGGTGAAGAGGAGCTTCATCCTGGACCCGGCCCTCCTGGCCGATTTCTACGCAAGACATCCGGACAAGCCTGGTCGGACACCAGGAGGCGCCCGTTGAGGGGGGGGTCCTGTTGTGTGGGCCGCTGAAGAGGAGGTACTGCTGGCCCACCACCACCAGAGGGCGCCAGACCTAGAAGAAGTGACAGCTGTCATTCATCCCCTGCCCCAGCTGTCACTCGTTCATCATCATCACCACCATAAAAGCCGGACTGCAACTCCACCTCCTCGCCGAGAAATCGACTACCATTCCTGAGGTAATCCTTCTCTGCAGTATTTGGATTAATCCACGTTTTGATCTCTGTTTGCAGCCGTTTATTCCTGTGGGACAGTTTTGTCGGAGTGGCGTGTTGTGGGAACCGCGACGTCTTCGCCTCCCACTCCCTCCAGATAAGTGACTGACAGGAGCTGCTTGAGTGTATGATTGGAGGTGGAGGTGCTCCCTCCCATCAGTGTTGGACTGTGTATTACTGAGTGTGCGGACTCACACTCACACATCCTGTTTTTGCTTTCTGCCAGCAGTGCCAGGGTCGACAGCCGGGAACAGAGGCCACCTGGGGACTCGGGACTTGGCGGCTCCGGTGTTCTTCAGGCCGTTGGTGGTGGAAGCCGTGTGGAGTACGGCTTCTCTCTCGTCGGGGGGGTCTCCTATCTTCGAGCCTGCCACACGTCACCTGGTGCTAATTGACTGTGCATATTTTCTGTGTCTTTTCGTTGTGTAGCGTCACAACATTAAATTGTTACCTTTTGGTTTAGTCATTGTCCGTTCATTTGCGCCCCCTGTTGTGGGTCCGTGCTACGACACCTTCACAACACGTACGCCGACACATGAAAAATGTGCTGTATATGGTAGATATGTTGAATAGGTTATGCAGCTGTCACACCATCATGATTTAGCCAGCGTATGCAAACAGCCTCGTTTCCACTGAGCGGTTCGGGTAAGTACTGCATGGTATGGTACAGGTTGGAATGGTTAAGTCTGGCTTGGTTTGCATTTCCACTGCAGGTAGAACATGTAAATTTTGGTGAGCATGTCACTGAGCTGTTACGCGGCCTCTCTCCTCCGCACAGAGGCGAAACAGAGTAACTTAACTTTTTTTTTAAAATTTTTTTTATTTTATTTTTGTCTTGGTGGATCATAGGATTTATTTTCATAGTGTGCTGAATGCTGAAAAATGGATATATGTGTTAAATGCTGATGTGAATGAATAAGGCGCTGTGACTCTTAACTTTTAAAATAAGTTCATTTTCTTGTTGTGGCACAAAGCACCGGCGTTCTCTGGTTCAGGCTGAAATATGCACAAAACACAGAGGGACTTCTTTAAAAATGCTACATTTCTTTGGCCACCACAAGGAACTAAAGTATTCTCAGATGTCATGTTCTAAAATCAGAACACTTTATGTGGTTAAGTTTTCATCAGGCTGTGATGATGAATCTGACTGAAATGAACAAGTAACATTAAGACTTTATATTTACTCCTTGTGTGAAAGGTTTTAATATTTGAAACTGTCAGAACTATTTGCATGAGGACTGCAGCTTTCAGTTGTTCAGCCAATCAATGCACAGCATCAATGGATGTATTTTGACTTATAAGTAACTTACAAGAAAGATCTGTCACCAGTCCCATAACTTACCTACAACTTATGGTCCGTGTATGCAGGACGTATGAGTCATACGCTGGAATATGTCAAAAATATGTGTGCCCCAAGTTTTTTGACATACTCACCATACTTGGATGGGACACCTCTTTGGAACACCAGTGGCTGTGTGTGTTTCTCCAGGTTACACTGGAGTTGTGTCAGGAAGGGCATCCGGCGTAAAACTTGTGCCAAACGCCAATGCGGATCTGGCTGTATCCACTGTGGCGACCCCAAACAAAATGGGAGCAGCCAAGTGGACAACAACAACTCACCGTATTAAGACATATACCGACGTGCTTCAGTGTGCTCTCAACTTATACAAAACTTACCCATAACTTATTAGACGGACGCCAGCGTTTTTAATATGGTTGGCATACGCTGGTTAAATTGTTAAGGTGTGACAGGGGTGTTACATGTTGAGACATCACAGGAGGCTTTCAGAAGTGCCAAGGTTGTGTTAAAGTCATACTACAGGCATATTAAGGTTGTTTTATCATTGTTACATGGTACAATTACAGTGAGTTACATCATAAAACTGTGTACTCGATCACATTTGTGGGCAACCACAATCTTCCCATGTTGGTTTGTCACCGTTGTAGACCATAACCTTCTGGAATGCATATTAGTGAAAGTGAGAACGGGGATTGAGATGGGAAGCACCAGAACCCCAAAGACTTGGACCTTCAAAGAACCTTAGACCCTGCAAAGACATTTGCACTGACAGACACCTCTGTTTGAGCAACTTGATGACTCCATAAGGTCTTCTGAGGCATTTTGTGACCTCAAGTTCAAAGAGACATGAATGATAAGTGAATCACTCACCACATTTGGCAAGTTCACCGCATACAGATTCACGTCTGATGGCTGAGTCCAGGAAGACACTGAAAGGCTGGATCTTAGTCTTGATCCAGTACAGTGGCAGACAAACTGACCCCTCAGTGAAATACATGTTACTCTGGCAAAGCTAAAGCTCACTGTGGTAACCTGTGAGCATGTAGCCATCAGACTCTCATGCTCCTCTTGTAAATATTTCAGACAGTTCCACTGTATTGCTACAGGATCTTCCTCCCCCATTCCCCGCCTGCCTGCCAGCCTGCCAGTGCGACAGCTGCCAATCCGTCCTCTCTGGAGACCAAACATTTTAGCGCTTCATAAATTCCTAATGAGCACGCTCAAATCACCAGCCACTTCCACTCACTGGTTGTTCAATCTGTTACGACAAACAAACACCATCGTGTACATGCGTTTCAGCAGGTTTGAAGCTGCGTTCACTTCACACATGCAGCGCTCAGAGGGACTACTGTCCTGGAGGTGTCGAAAAGCAAACAGCTGTTGATGTCGACAGCTGCAGTCACTTATCAAAGAGGAGGAAAGAAACAGCAGAGGAGCTACTGCACCGGTCAGCCTGGGAAGGCTTTTTATTGACCAGTGAAACCTGACAAATGATTCCCTTCAAAATGTGTAAAATTAGCAAAGAATATGTGCAAAGTCAAAGACAAGCACAGCAAAAAGACCTGGCAAATGTATAGGTTTTGTTTTTATTATATTGCATGTATATGCATCTATTGGATATAGACAAATGACCTTCAGGCTTTATACTTGGCAAAATTATTAGTGCGCCCTGTCATCCCGTTGTAGCAGACTGAACGGTCTCCCTAAAAACTGGTCCCCCTGATGATGTGGTTCATGGATTAACACCTCGTTTCTGCTTCAAACTGCACACCAGTCATCATCTATCTCAGCGACAGATATCTGAAGCTTTTGTACAACAATCATTTCCACATAAATTCAGCAATATTTCATCAGAAAAGACGGAGGAAGTGATCAGAGCACCGTGGCTAAACAAGGTGCTAGCTGATGCGCTCACGGCGCATCGAACATTTCAAAGCATCACGGATTTTCACCTCGTTTCTGCTTAAAACGACCTTGTTTCTGCTTAAAACTGACTTCAGAATGATTTAAGAGGTTTTACCTTTATCATCTGATGGTTAATAATCCCATTAATCCATTTGATTGCTTTGGGTGAAGAGACTGTCTCAGATGTGCTGTTGTTGTCTGAAATTTTTAGGGGCGGACCAATCGGTCTGCGACACCATCAATTGATTGTAATGTCTTTGCAGCTGTTTTCAGCAATAAAACTTGACACTCGACATTAGACATGGGCAGATAACCGGTTTCATGGTATACCATGGTATTAAAAAGCCACAATATCAAAACCACTAAAATTTTCCGTTATACCATCCCGACGGTATGAGCGGGTTATGAGAATTCTTGACAGGCAGAGCAGAGGCAGCCGCTGCCGCCCTTCCCCCTGGTGCACACCTCTGTGTTTGTTTAAAAACAGGCAGCTAACGTTACCTAGCTCTACATCATGGCTGAAGGAGGCAAAACCTGCACTGAACTTTTCCCTCTATCTAAAAGTAAAAAGCTACCGGCTTTTTTGTTTTATTTTGCCAAAAACGGTGGCAACAAAGCACCGTAGCTATGGGCTGTGTCGGACGAGGAGCCATTCAAGATACCCGCAAAGGATTAAGGTGTGACAGGGGTGTTACATGTCGTGACATCACAGGAGGTTTTCAGAAGTGCCAAGGTTGTGTTAAAGTCATACTACATCTTTGAAACCACTGAGAAGTACAAGCAGTGGACTCGAGTCGTGCTTGTGGTCCACCAAATTTCTCCCACAAACATGTCAAGAAGGACAAATACATCTATTCCAAGCACTTTGTTGGTGAAGCTGGGCCAAGTATTGAGCATCCAGAGTCACGGACGTTATTCCATCCACGTTTCTCCCTAAGCAAGTAAGTCATGTTTCCAACGGGGCAGATGCTACATCTCTAAAAGAGTTATTGTTATTTTGGTATTTTCTCTAAAGTTATCAGTGGTATAGTGCTTGTAGCGGTAGACATCGTGTCAATTAATGCACCAGAATCGCGCGCCCTTCATATGCAAAATAGCCATAATGTTATTAAAGCATATTTTAAAGCTATAATACTATGAAACCGTGAAACTGTGGTATTTTTGCCCACAGTTATTATACCGTCCAAATCTCATACCGGCCCTTGCCTACTCCACACTGATATAATGTTACTGTGAATGAATGAAATCGTAGAAGTAATTCCTACACAAGTCCAGTGGCCAATTGCTGCTGGTGCTTATCCCTGGATTCCTGGTGTAATGCGGTTCTGTAACTCCCCTGGATGGGGTGCCAGTCTGAAGCAGGTTACTTCCCCAGCTGAGGGTAGTGCCCATTTCCAGCTGGGTGGACCGGGGCAAAGCAGATGACAGTTCTACCCAAGGACACAAGCAGGTAGCGTAACCAGGAAACAAACACATGCCAACACATTGAGATTCCAACTCCTTATGCCGCTGAGCTGCCTGCTGCTCCACGACTGTTCCGCTCTTTCGTGTCTGCTCTTCCGTCAGTGTGCTAATTTGGTGTTGTTGGGCATTACTTATGTTCATTCACTATCCTTGTGAATGAACTCAGGGTTTACACACATCATTTACACAATAATCTGAAGTTGTACGTGCTTTTCGAATTTGGCATAGTGCACTTGTACGAGCCCATTGTACTAAAAAAAAGATGAGTAATTTGAGAGATGTTTAAGAAAATGTTCTTGCATGAGGCCCATTGCTTTATTTATTGATATGAAAATGATTACAATTATTGCTCAAACACAAGCAGATTCCAGAGGCACAATCAACAGATTAAACCAACGTTGGTAATTTGGTCTGTTAAAATGACCGAAATATCAATAAGGGGCTCACAATGTTTAATTACCCTTTGAAAAATGATCTGGATTGAGTTATACAGGTGAGTGCCAAAATGTTATTTTGTGGTACCTACTTCTAGCCAAAGCAACTTCTTTCATTATATTTTGGGGAAAATGTTGCACTCGATTTTGAGGAATCCTGACAAGAAGCCAACAAACAAACCAAAGGCAACCCCCCCTTATCCACCCTCACAGGGGTAATAACTCATTTGAAATTGCTCACTAACTTAACGAGGCATTTAACATAAGTACTAACAGCTTGTCATAAAGGTGATCGTAAAATCAACGCATCTGTTACGAGTAGCAGCAAGGAACAGTGCTTATGTGATAGTTCAGTCAACCATTTATCAGCAAATATCAACCAGTCATCTGTAAGTTTATATGATTTTCTATTGATAATTAATTATAGTATTTGCAAACATTTAAAAATACAGGCACAACTGTCTGTTACCGTAAAACTGTTTTTCCTTCCTTAATTTTCAGACAAACAAGCTCATTTCAAGATCCGCATAAATTCATTAACCTGCAGATACTGAGAGAGGGAGAACGAAGAAGTGTCAGTTGCAGCTGTTAAACAATCAGAAAATAACAGTATATTCTCTGAGTTAAAACATTTCCATGCAGAATCTCTCTCTCTCTCTCTCTCTCTCTCTCTCTCTCTCTCTCTCTCTCTCTCTCTCTCTCTCATGGACCCCACATATTACATACTTCACTCATTCATCTCCCTTACTTCCCTCATTTATGACATATCTGTCCAGAAACAGTCTGTATCTTTCACTGACAACCACACCTGCTCCTAATCCATCATCAATTTAGCACCTAGTAACCATCCAGTAGGGGGCATCTATAGGCTATTACGGAGGGAGAGGGGGTGTTGCTTTTTCATCTGATTTGTTGCATCAAGGTTCATCAAATTTGAACGTATTTAAGGGAATGGACTCATCCATCCATCCTGAACCTTGAGGTCCAAAACATCAGCCTAAAGGCCACGCTAGGGTCATATCAGTGCATTTTCAAGATCTGAAATATCAATATTAGCAAAAGAAAAAAATCAGTTCACTGTTTCTCAGTCAGATATCAGAAGGCATTGTCAGTGTTTATCGTTATCTTGCTTTGCAGCTTTGCATCAGTAAAAGAACTATCTTTTAACTTTATCTTTTACTTTATCTTTTAACTAACATGCAGTTAGTTTTACATCAGAAAAAAATAGCTTACTTCCAAAAAAAAAAAAAAAAAATAGGGATCATGCAACTTTTGAGAAGTGACTGACTGAGGAAGGAAGGTTCTTTCAAAACTGCTTTTGTCTTAATCTGCTTTGCACCAACTCATGAAAAATTAAGACTACTGCCAGTGCCGCTTTGGATTCCTTAAGATGAGGAAGCCTGACGGACGTAAAATCCTGCCACATCCTTGTAGTTTAGATACACTATGAGTGCATTTATTTTTCAGTGATGGTGGGGTTGAGTGGGGAGGCAGGGATGCACTCGACAGCACGGACACACACGCGCGTGTGCCTCAACAGAGGTCACAGATGTACTCCATCTCCGCTGTGCCTCACAAGGTCTTCCAAATGGATTCTGTTTTCTCCCTTCGCTCTCCTCCATGTTTCATTTACTTAGCTCTGTTTTGCCTATTTTTTCTTCCTGACCTCCATCTTTCCTTCATGCTTCTGTGACTCCGCCTACCACTTTCAGCAGTGCTCCACCTTTGCACAAGGATACAAATGCAAAGTAAACACAGCAAACAAAATGAGATAACCACAGAGAGCTCTCCACGACTATTTATCTGGAGCTCCACATAGCCGGCAAATATATTAAATATATATTTTTATAATGAACAATAATTTTCTTTAGTCCACAACTTTACAAAGCAAATATATCCATCTATCCACCAATCATCTATCCATCATCAAGTCATCCATCCATCCATCCATCCATCCATCAGATCTCTCCAGAGATGTTCAATCGTATTCAGGTCTGAGGTCTGGCTGGTCCACTCAAGGACATTCACAAAGTTGTCCTGAAGCTGCTCCTTTGATATCTTGGCTGTGTGCTGAGGGTCATTGTCCTGCTGAAAGATGAACCGTCGCCCCAGTCTGAAGTCAAGAGCGCTCTGGAGCAGGTTTTCATCCAGGATGTCTCTGTACATTGCTGCATTCATCTTTCTCTCAATCCTGACTAGTCTCCCAGTTCCTGCCGCTGGAAAACATCCCCACAGCATGATGTTGCCACCACCATGCTTCACTGTAGGGATGGTGTCTGGTTTCCTCCAAACATGGCGCCTGGCATTCACGCCAGAGAGTTCAGTCTTTGTTTCATCAGATCAGATAATTTTGTTTCTCATGGTCTCAGAGTCCTTCAGGTGCCTTTTGGCAAATTCCAAGCAGGCTGCCATGTGCCTTTTACTAAGAAGCGGCTTCCATCTGGGCACTCTATTATACAGGCCTGATTGGTGGATTGCTGCAGAGATGATTGTCCTTCTGGAAGGTTCTCCTCTCTCTACAAAGAAATGCTGGAGCTCTGACAGTGTGACTATCAGGTTCTTGGTCACCTCCCTGACTAAGGCTCTTCTTCGCTGATCGCTCAGTTTAGACGGGCGGCCAGCTCTAGGAAGAGTCTTGATGGATCTGAACTTCTTCCATTTATAGATGATGAAGGCCACTGTGCTCATTGGGATCTTCAAAGCAGCAGAAATGGTGGATCATTTCCACATCATGTCCAATCAACTGAATTTACGAATTTATGAAGAAATACAAACATTATGGCACTCTATGGTAAATCTGTGTGGTGTAGACAGTTCTCAAAAACTGAGTTACTGTGCAAGAAGGAGAAGAGTGAGGAAAGCCACCAAGACACCCAGACAACCCAGAAGACGTTACAGACTTCTGTGGCTGTAAATGGAGAAACTGTGCACGGTGCATGTTTTGCATTTTGTAACCCGTTATACAGCTTCGTGATGAAGTGGTACAGAGGAGGATTTTATTAAAAAGAAGATTTGAAAGTTCAGCTACAAGTTGCCAGAAGGTTCATCTGAGATGCAAGCCTAGAGTTGATTGAAATCATCCTCTATACCATTTCATTGTGAAGCTGTATAACTGGGGACACAAAATGCAAAACTTGCACTGTGCACAATTTCTCCAATCACAGCCACACAAGCCTAAAACTTTGTCATTTTAATGATTTTGAGCTTTACTCACTTTTTTAAACAAACTGCTATTATTTTGAACACAACCGTACACACACCCTTCAAACCATTCATCTCACTTTCAGGCAGCATCCACGTATTTTGTGCGGGGTCACAGAGGCACTGAAGCTGAGCCCAGCATTCACACTGAAAGTTAATTGAGTAACTAATTTGTGCCCTTCCAAAAAATAAAAATGTGCAGTCGCAAGGAGAACATGCAGACACCACACAGAAAGGTTCCAGCTGGGACTGAACCAGGCACATCCTTTCAGTGAGGCATCAGCGTGAACCCCTACACCCAATGACCCCAGCTGCATGAGATTTCTTTCCTTTATCATACATTTGGATAGGTTTTTTTTTTACATTATTTGGAGCTATGCCAAAAGCCAAAATATCAGAATATACAGTATTACTTCTGCAGATGTTTACGAAGGTGACTGCCTGAATGCATCATGCTGCAACCAATCAGTGACAACATCAGAAAGTAAACAAAAAGCTCATTCAGTGCTATTGCTAAAATAAATCTCGTTTAATTTATTTTGGATTAAAATGTTGAGCAATTTTTCACAAGCCCATGAAGTACCTAGATGAGTTTGTTTATGCTCACAGCTCCAAGATAGGAAGAAAAAAAATGTATAATGGATTTGTCTATATATTTATTACCAAAGGCCATCATATATGGCCATCGGGTATTGCAAAGACTTTGTCTGTCCGTCTGCCCATCTGTCTGTGCTCAGCGTAAGTCTAGTCCTGTTACTGTCAGAGTCATTAAATTAACAGGGTGTTGTGTGGGCCGCTGAAGAGGAGGTACTGCTGGCCCACCACCACCAGAGGGCGCCCTGCTTGAAGTGCGGGCTTCAAGCGAGAGGGCATCGGAGCAACAGAGAGTGACAGCTGTCACTCGTCAACAGCACCAGCTGTCACTCATTCTACCATCACCATAAAAGCCGGACTGCAACTCCACCTCCCCGCCGAGAAATCAGTTACCACTCAGGTAACTTTCTCTGAGGTAATTTCCTGTGACTAAACGTTGTTCTGTGTGCAGCCATTTTCCTGTGGCTACAGTCAGAAGCTGGATTGGCGGAAAGTGTGAGCACGACGTCTTCGCCTGTCACTCCTTCCAGGTAAGTGACTGACAGGAGCTGCACGGGTGACTTTGTTTCTGGAGGTGGAGGTTCTCCCTCCTGGAGGAACTGAGTACGGAGAGATTACTGGGTGTGTATCCACACACCCACCATTAACTGTTTCTGTTTCTGCCAGCAGTACCAGCTCTGACAGCTGGAGACGGTGGCCACCTGGGACCCAGGACTTGGCAGCTCCGGTGTTCTTCAGATCCCTTGGCGGTGGAAGCCATGTGGGATCTGGCTCTTTTCTGGACAGACGTCTTCTATCCTCGAGCCTGCCCATACGTCACCTTGTGTATGATTGACTGTACTCCTCAACTGCAATTGTCTGTATTCTGTTGTGCAATTCACAACATTAAATTGTTACTTTTTGGCTTAATCCATTGTCCATTCATTACTGCCCCCTGTTGTGGGTCCGTGTCACTACACTTTCACAACACGGGACACAGACAAGTTCAAAGATGGCTAACCTTGACCTATTTTAAGAGATTAGAAAGTCACATTCTGTTTCATTCTGTTCCTTTGTTTTCTTTTTGAGTGACAGGGATAAGAGCCAATCAGAGTAGAGCGGCACCGTGACGTCAGTGCCAGGTCTCTATAAAACCACTTCATTTATGTGGTTATATAACATGTTTGCTATATATTCTGTAAAAGCTTGCAAGAAATAAACACTTCTCAAACTGAAAATGTTATTTTTGGAACTTAATAACCTCTGAAGTCATTTACAAGACATTTAGCGGACGTAAGCGTGGTGACACCACAGGCTAGCTGCAAACTGTTTTGTTTCTGTGTAAATATAACCTCTTTGTCATATATTATGTAAATGCTAGCAAGAAATAAACATTTGTAAAACTGAAAACATTGTTTTTGTAACCTGATAACACCTCTTGAGTGATTTACAAGACATTTTGCAAACGTAAGCATGTGCGCTAACTCAAAGCTAACTTCCGCTCTTGTCAAAAGCTCATAAATGCAAATATTGTTTACGAGGTCTGTGAGAAAAGTATCGTACCTTTTTATTTTTTTCAAAAACTAGGACCGATTCGCTGATCGAGCGAGACAAAGGAACACCTCCGTTCGATCAGCGAATCGGTCGTGACGCGCGAAGCCTCCGTGTGGCTTTACATGACAAAATCTCTTGTTAAAAGTGAAATCTGCTGGAAAATGGCTGATGTCCAGCTCTTGTGATAACCAGAGAAATTGCTCACGACGGTCCCGGCTCCACACAGCCATCCGTTTAGAAATGATGTGGTGTTTTCTGCCTCTCGATGGCAGCTCGGAGCGCGGCGCGCCATGCGCCATTGTGGGGCGTCCTTAAAGCTGTAGTAACAGTCCTTATTCTCTGTGAATCCCGTAAAATTTTCATCGAAAGCCAGATAAATTTTTCGAATGGTTTCCAGCTGCTTGTCTCTAACAGTTTCTGAAAAAATTCTGATGGAAAAAAAGCCCAAATCATTCCGTCATTTCCTAACGATGAAAATCCGATGAGGGGGCGGACCACTCCTCCCACAAGGCGTGCTCACAGGTGAATGACGCAACCGACAGGCGTGGAAAAACTCATGCATGCGCCCGAAGGTTCAAGCTTGGCTGACGTAAAAACATATGAATCAAATCCATATAGTTTTTGAAAAAAATAAAAAGGTCCGTTACTTTTCTCACAGACCTCGTATGAGTGACTGATTGATAGAGTGGCTTTATTGAACATGTACAAATTGTAAGTAAGACAATAGGATCGTAATAATTAATGTTAATAACAATAAATGTTTGTGTGTGTGTGTGTGTGTGTGTATATATATATATATATATATATATATATATATACACACTTTTCACTGGGATACCAATTGAACAACTGCATCTGCAGAACAGATCAAAGTAATCTCATTAAATGTCTTACTTTTTATGCAAGTGTCAGCCCAAAATCCAGCGATATTCAATCTAAATGGAGATAGATACCAAAAGTAGATAAAATTAAATATTACAATACTTATTTACCATTATTTACTTCATTTAATGTCTGTTGATCAACTGATTGCTTAACTGAAGCATTTTAACATGCCTAAATGTTAAAGACACGCTTTGACACTAACCGGACATCTTATATCAAGCAGTAGAAAGAAGTTACTCTGTAAAGAGGTTTTTTTTTTCATTTTTGGGGTGTTAATAAAATATTCTGCAGTACATTTACAATCCATGACAAACCAGGCCAATATATCATAATCCTCGTTTGCAAGCAAAGGAGACAGTATGTGGGTGGTTGTTGGCTGTAATCAAGTGTTTGTACAGCACCATTAAATAATAATCTCATTAAAAGCTGTCATAAAGTAACGAGATATAGGCCTCGAAAATGCACATCTCGGAGACAGCACACGTAATGCGGAGGAAACAAGGACACATTTAACAAAGTCCTGATAAAACTGTGAATAACATGCAGAGCAACTGTGAAACCCGTCAGCATGAAGAGTTATTTGTAGAGTCAAAACAGTCTATGAGTAAAGACTGCAACGCATGATTGTGATGGAGTTCATTTGTAGTATACGGTTTTTCTACAGAGATCACAAACTCAGGGAAAAGGAAACAAGAGAAATTAATCTCCATTTAATATAGGAATAGCATATACTTAAAAATAAACAGGAGACACTTGAACGGCTTAATGTGCCAAATTTAGACACATTTGGTATTTGCAAACCAGTTCCCTTATTATGTCTGCAAGGATGTATTAAAATCATCAGAGTTTATTTATTTGTCTGTCTGTCTGTTAGCAGAATTACGTCAAAATTACTGCACAGATTTTGACAAAAGTTTCACCACAGATAGATTTTAGGCCATGGAAAACTCCATTAAATTTTGGAGGTGATCCGGACCTGGATTCTGGATCAAGATTTCACTTGATATGGGCTTTGAAGGATTACGTCAAAACTACTTAACAGATGTTCACCACACACTGGTGTTAGGTCTTGGACGACTCCATTCAATTTTGGAGGTGATCTGGATCCAGATCTGGATTCTGAATCAGGATTTCTCTTTGTAGACTTTTAAGGATTACGTCAAAATTACTGCATGGATTTTGCCAAAATTTTCACCACAGATAGATATTAGGCCATGGAAGACTCCATTACATTTTGGAGGTGATCCAGATCTGGATTCTGGATCAAGATTTCACTTGATATAGGGTTTGAAGGATTACGTCAAAACTACTTAAAGGATTTTCACCAAATTTTCACCACACATTGGTGTTAGGTCTTGGAAGACTCCATTAAATTTTGGAGGTGATCTGGATCCAGACCTGGATTCTAAATCAGGATTTCTCTTTGTAGACTTTTAAGGACTACATGAAAGCTACTTCATGGATATGACATCATGATGTAAAACCAAGATCAGGAAGACATATAAATGATGTAAATATAGATTGCAACATCTTGATCACCATTCTGGATCCGTATGCAGTTATTGCATTGTGTTATGGAATTCAGATCCAGGTAAAGTCAGGCTCACGATGTGAATCACATATCTTTTATTTTGAGACCTTGTCAACCCTTGGCGGATGTCAGAAATCTCTGATTGTCCTTGTTAGCATATGTCATCATCAAGGGTGCAGTACAGGAAGGAAAATTGCATCTAAACTGTGAAAAATGGCCTTGAGCACATTCCTTTGATAGGGAAAGTTGCATGCATGTCTGCACAATGATATATCTTGGCATGAGGGCCCAAAACCCTGCTCATCATCATAGTATTGTTTTTAACCACATTCATATGCAATATGTGCACCAAACAATGTTAAAATCTGATCAGTTTATCTTCTCCCCCCACAGGATACCTATGGTGTGTCAACAGTCTACCACATATTGTTAATGAGATATGGTGTTTCCAAGATTGTATCCACACAGAAACACACACAGAGAGACAGAACCCCAGACAGATGCAAGCATTACAAGAAAATGTCCCACATCACAGAGGGACATAAACAATACACCCACTTAATCAAGAAAAAAAGCAAACCTTCTCAAATTCTAGTTCAGAATCACAGCAGGTCAGGTCAGATCTGGGAATATACATCTGTGCATTGTATCCACCATACTGTGGAACCACCCTGGGTACTGGATGGGACCCACCCAGGCAGAAAATGGTCCACCTCCCAAAAGCAAATACAGGGTGACCCCCCCACCCCCCCACCCCAAAAAGAAACCCACGACCCATCAAACCTGTATTAAATCCTACAAAGACCTATTGTTCCAATCGTCTCCCCAACATGTCTTAGTCAACCAAGGAAAAGACATTTTGCCTGGAGGCCTATTTCACCAGCAAATCATATAATTTAGATCATAATTTTGAAAGAACATGACTTTTATGCAAAGTGACCAAGATAAGTGAAACTTTGGGGAATGATTATACACAGACTGAAGTGTAGGATTTAATGTCACCCTGTGTCTATATGCCAAAGCGAGGCAAAATGCAAGCGCCACCTTACTGGCCTTCTCCAGCTGCTGAGGACATCATCACAAGTTTGTGTTCTGGACCATGCCCAGTGAAATGTACCACAATTTTCAATGTTCTAGCCACACCAGATTGATGAACAAGAGCAGCCATATTTGTTTGGCATAACTGGGGATTCCCTTATTGTTTCCTACTCTCTACACAGGGAACAGTTGCAGCTATATTATACACAGTATCATCTACAAAACCATGCACACTCAAACTAACACTTCATTCTTTCTCTTTTATTATAACATACTATATACATTTAAATGTGCATTTTTTCCACCACGTACTGATGGATATTAAGACACTAGTTAAAAATAATGATTTAAAATGAGTGATTTTCTCAGCCTAGTTAGATTTATTTTTTTCATTTTTAGAAGTTGCAAGGTTACTTTGACATACAAAATATGGGCTAGAAATAGTACTCCAGCCTCGAGCTTTACCAGCTACTCAGTTTATTGAAAACTGCTTAACTGGAGGAGCCTTAACTGGAGACTAAGATGATGACTATCAGGTACAACAGCTGACATGTGGCACATTTCACTGGGCATGCGCCAGCACACAGATGCCTCAGTTTTGAGGGCCTCAGCAGCTGGAGAAGGCCAAGGTGATGCTGACATTTCACGTTGCTGCGGCAGATAGATACAGGGTGACCCCAAATAAACAGAACCCATGAAACTTGTAATAAATCCTACAAAAATCCTTAATCTTCAGTCTGTGTACCGTCATTCCCCAAAGTTTCAGTAATCTTGGTCACTTTGCATAAAAGTCATGTTCTTTAAACTTTATGCTCCAAATGGTAGGATTTGTTGGCGAAATAGGCCTTTTGTCATATTGTTATATGAGAGCACGTGGCTCTGTGGAATAGTAGTTGGACCGCAATATATAGACTGGGATTTGGTTTCAGGTTTCCTGCCCTTTCTGTGTGGAGTTGGCATGTCCTCCCCGTGTCTCCGTGCACTCCAGTTTCCTCCCACAATCAAAAACATGCTAATTTAGAGTCTGCTCCTTTCTCTGCCCCTGACCAAGGCAGCGTCTCTACATCTGGAGTTGGTCTCCGTGTCTATTCTATTTTAATCTGCACAGCTGCTGGAGGTCATGTAAAAGAACTACAGGTCCTAATAAGGTGTTTGTACAAAGGACCATTGAGAAGACTCAGGCAGGCCTGATGCCATCTGCTTAGTGGAAGTCACTGAGGTAGCTAAAAAAAAAATCCCTCCTCAGTAGTACTAGAGAGGAGACTTAGACCTTTAGTCAAACTTCAGATTCAGGAGGAGAACCAATTTGGCTTCCATCCTGGTCATGGAACAGTGGACCAGGTCTTCACCCTTGCAAGGATATTAGAAGGAGCTTGGGAGTATGGCCAACCAGTCTACATGTGTTTTGTGGACTTGGAAAACGCATGACTGGGTCCCTCTGGGATGTGGTGCAAGAGGATGGGGTACTGGAACCACTGGAACCTGCATTCTGGTCTCCATATGACCAAAGCAGGAGCTGTGTCCACATTCTGAGCATCACATCAGATGTGCTTCTGCTGGGTGTTGGACTTCGCAAGGGCTGCCCCTTGTTATTAATGATGTTTGTGATGTTCACGGGCTGGATTTCAGCTGCAGTCAGGGACCAGTGGGTGTCCAGTTTGATGACCTCAGATTTGCATGTCTGCTTATTGCGGATGTTTCTGTTGGGTTCATCAAACTGTGACCTCCCATACACACTGGGCAGGTTACAGACCAAGTGAGAAGGGACTGTGATGACAATCAGCACCTCCACATCTGAGACCATGGTCCTCCATCAGAAAACGGTGGACTGTCCGCTCTGGGTCAGGGGAAAGTTATTGCGCCAAGTAGATGAGTTATTGTATATACGAGGTCTGTTAGAAAAGTATCCAACCTTTTTATTTTTTTTCAAAAACCTGATGGATTTGAATCACGTGTGCTTGCATGAGCCAACCTTGAACCTTTGTGTGCACGCGTGAATTTTTTCATGCCTGTCGATTGCATCATTTGCTGGTAAGCAGCCTTTGTGTGAGGATGGGTGGAGTCTCTCGTCGTTTTTTCTTTGCAAGGAAAATGGCGGAACAACTGGAGCAGCATGACTGCATCAAATTTTGCCAGAAACTGGGCGATAGCCAGGTGGAAACCATTTGGATTATTCAGACGGCTTTCGGTGACGATTCCATGGGCATCACACAGATTAAGGAGCGGTACAACCGGTTTAAAGACGTCTGCACAACGGTGGAGAGTGAGCCACACTCCGGCCGGCCATCAACATGCTGAAATGACCAGATCATTTCCAAAGTGAACGCTGTGGTGATGCGGGACCGTCGTATGACTATCCGAGAAATTGTGGAAGAGGTGGACATCAGCACTTTTTTTGGCACATTCCACTGTGACAGAAGATTTGGCCATGAAGAGTTGCAGCGAAATTCATGCCGATGGCTTTGGGACGAAGCTGATGGCGGAGCAAAAGCGCCACCGTGTTGAATTCTCACAGGACATGCTGAACTCCAAAAAATGATGCCCACCTCTTCCACCATTTGGAAGACTCAGACGGCTTTTGGTGGCGTTTCAGTCGTGTGACTAGCCGAGAAATTGTGGAAGAGGTGGGCATGTCACAACATGTCCTGTGAGGCTTCAACACGGTGGCACTTTTGCTCCACCATCAGCTTCGTCCCAAAGCCATCGGCATGAATTTCGCTGCAACTCTTTTCATGGCAAAATCTTCTGTCACAGTGGAATGTGCCAAAAAAGTGCTGATGTCCACCTCTTCCGCAATTTCTCGGATAGTTACACGACGGTCCCACATCACCACAGCGTTCACTTTGGAAATGATCTGGTCATTTCAGCATGTTGATGGCTGACCGGAGCGCGGCTCGCTCTCCACCACTGTGCAGCCGTCTTTAAACCGGTTGTACCGCTCCTTAATCTGTGTGATGCCCATAGGATCGTCACCCAAAGCCGTCTGAATAATCCGAATGGTTTCCACCTGGCTGTCGCCCAGTTTCTGGCAAAATTTGATGCAGTAGCGCTGCTCCAGTCATTCCGCCATTTTCCTTGCAAAGAAAAACGACGTGAGACTACACCCATCCTCACACAAAGGCTGCTTACAAGCAAATGACGCAATCGACAGGCGTGAAAAAACTCACGCTTGTGCACGAAGGTTCAAGGTTGGCTCATGCAAGCACACGTAATTCAAATCCATCAGGTTTTTGAAAAAAATAAAAAGCTTGGATACTTTTCTAACAGACCTCGTATTGTAAGTATATTGGGGTCTTGGTCAAAAGTGGGGGTAAATTGGAGCATTATATTAACAGACTACACAATAGACGACTCTAGATTGGATAGTGTTTATAAAAAAGGTAGCTGACATTTTGCAAAGGTGGTAATAAATTATGTAAAGATTCTATAATGAGTTGGAATGCTGTGTGAATCCAGAATGTTGTAAGAACCTTAGACACACAGCTTTTATTTCCTATTAATTGCGTACTGTCTTAATGTATTTATAAATTATTTAGGTTCTTGTTATTATATACACACTATTATTATTATTAGTAGTAGTAATAGTAGTATAGTAGTAGTAATATTTTATTTTATTACTTCTATTGTGTCATTTGATTTTTAAATGGACCACAATGGAAATACGTGTTTTCACTTTCTTGTGTCATCCATGTATTTTTAATGTATTTACAATTATATTATGTATTTACATTGAACTTACTAAATAAAATCATGCACGCACGCACACACACTTTTAATATAGAAATGATTTACCACCCCCTGCTGGAATGGTGTGTAATTCCAGAATGTAATTATCAACATCAATTGTTTGGGGTTGTTAGCTAATATCCGTAGTTTCTCCAAAAATATTAATCCTATCAACGTTCCGTTTTGGCAGCATTCATCCTTGACCCAAAATGCATAAGCATACAAAACAGCAAATGTCAGCTCTCCCCAGTTTGTCTGTGATCAAAGTTATACACACCCATGCATGCACATGTACACAGACACCACTTTGCTTTTAATATATTGTGGCAAGCTGCGCAAAAGAATGAAAACTGAGCCAGAGCTTTTCATCTTTTCTGCATTCTTCCCCAAGCAGATGCTTTTATTTTTACACATCCACATACAGAGACAATGGCAGAAGACATCAAACGCACTACACTTCTCATTCATGGTAACGGCAACATGACACTTAACTAAACTGACTAAAGCAAATGAACTACAAAAACACAATAAATCAGTAACGCTAACAATACTGTTAAACTAACATAAACCACAATAACAACATTCAAAACCCTAAGCTCCTATGCTGCATTGCAGCACAACATCCATTGTTAAGTGTTGTTAGCTAATATCGCTAATTTACTCAAAAATATCAGTCTTATCAACTTTCTGTTTTTGCAGTGTTAATCCTTGTCCCAAAATACATAAGCATACCATATAATAAATGTCAGCTCTCCCCAGTTTCTCTGTGATCGAAGCCATACACACGCACACATACATGCACACAGAGGCCACATGGATATTATAATATAGATGGATGGATGGACTGGGGCTCGATTTCTATTCCTAACCTTACCTATGGTCATGACCACTGAGTAATGACCAAAAGAATAAGGTCACTGGTACACGCATTGGAAATGAGATTCCTCTATCAGGTATCTGGGCTTACACTCTGGGACAGAGTGAGAAGCTCCACTATCCAGGAGGAATTCAGAGTAGAGCTGCTGCTTCTTCACATCGAAAACAGCCACCCGACCTGGTTCGGGAATCTGGTGAGGATGTTCCCTGGTTGTTTCCCTATGGAGGCCTTCCAGGCACGTTCAAATGGGAGGAAGCCCAGGGAAAGATCCAGGATATACTGGAGGGATTATATTTCCCACATGGCTTGGGAACACCTTGGGATCCCCCAGGAAGAGATCGGGTCTCAGCTGAGGATAGGGAATTGAGAACTGAGTTGCTGTCTTCTCATATGACTCAGACCCAAATAAGCGGCAGAAAATGGGAAAAAATACATTATTTCCATTTAAGGTTCCTTGTTGTTCCTTTAAACTGTAAACAGCACATAGAAATTGATTTGTCTTATTAACAATTTTGCTTCATCAATTGTATTGATTTTGTTCTTTAACTATACAAATCTTTCTTTTTCTGTCTATGTGATGTTGGCACAATTTAAATGCGGTGAAGAAAAAAAGGGGGGGGGGGGGGGGGGGAAACACTCCCATGCGATCGTGCCCACATATGCTCTCACAATCACCCACCATATGCCAGGCCATGCCAGAGCCTGTCGTAATCCACATCAGGAGCAAAAAACCACAAAGAGGCAAAAGTGATAGTGTTCAATTATGGATCCCACACATCTATAATAGATTGGCTTGTTCTTTTTGTCTGTGTTGTCTGTTTTAGCTGAGCGGAGAGGAGGGGTGTTTTGTTGGGTTTATCTTTTTTATTGCTGCGTGGAACAAAGCTCAGATGTCAGCACCGATCGGCGGCGGGCTGCACTGAAGCTTTGAATCAAGCAGGCGACTTCTAATGTTCTCCTTCAATAGTGGGGCCTCGACAACTGGATTTGGAGCTCAAGGGCACCAGACACACTCTGGTCAAGGAGAGTGCACAGAGGCGTGTCAGAAGGATGTGGGGGGATGAACATACAGGCTGATGTGGGTTTGTGCGACATGGAAGCCAGCAACCACCAACTGGGTTTTGTTGTTGATTTTAACTTTGAATTTAAATGGGATTATAGCTCAGAAGAAGGATATATCACTTTTAAAATACATAATAAATGTCCTACAGTCTGGTCCATAGGTTTATTTGGACAGAAATGGCTGTAACTGTTAAATAGTTCATGCAATATTTTTGTTAAATCCCTTGAATTAATTACTATAAGAACACTGCAAAAACTGATATCTAAGAAAGTAATTTTTAATTTTTGTCTAAACAGAAAAATAATCTTGTCAAGCATTTTTTTTTACATAAGAAAAATGTATCTCACTTTTTCCTAATACGTTTTTCCAGCTAATATCAAGCTGTATTTAACCAGTAACAAGGAAAGACAAAGGATTTCAAATCATCCAAGCAAAGGAACAAGATTGTTTTCCTTATTTTAAGAGGCTAATCTTAATTAAGAATTTTGTCTAGTTTTAAGGCACATTTTGATTATTCAGTGCCTAGACATCTTGCTAGTTTTGAGAATTCTAACAAGTAAATTTTTTCTTGCCCCACTGTTATTTTATTTAATTTATTTATTTATTCTTTTGCTTAACACAAGACAATTTGGCTAGATTTTAGATTATTTAGCTTATTTTGAGAGGGACAGTTTTTGCATTCAGCTCCGTTGTGTTTGTGTACAGAGGAAAAATTACAAAAACTGTCACTGTCCAAATAGTTATGGTCCTAACTGTACTATCGATCATCCCCCGTGGCATTAGTTTTTCCTCAGTTAGACCCATGAACCTCCAATCTGACAGTGCCCATCTGTGGTTGCTTCCAAATCACTCAGGCAATTTATTTAAGTAAATGATTGATCAATACGGGTCCCACTAACACACAGCATAAATAGGCCTATGCATTAGTCTGTGCATTAGCCCACCGATACGTCACAGACTTTTTGCTCAGCCTGTGTTTACCTCAACCAAACACCATTAATCAAACTGGGATGAATGTGCTGGAGAAGCTTTTGTGTTCCTGAAAAAGTCATTGATGCCTCATTTTATTTCACATTGTCCTAGTTGATGGGATGTATTTCTGCAACAATGGGCTGATAGTTTCCGTTTCTGCTGTGATTGTTATCACACTGAGTTAGTTAGCTGTTAGGGATAACATGTCTCTGTCATGTATTTAAACATTTGAGTCCGGTTGGCTCGTGGCCACATGATGACCCTCGCTAGGTCAGGGATCACTGTAGTGTGGTTACAGTGGTCACCGGGGCATTCAGACATTAACGAATGTCCACTGGGCCAAACATGCACCGAGCCACGCTGACAACTCATGGCGGGCAATGCAGGTAATTAAGGCACAGTGCTGTTCAGACCGCCCAGGGTTAGGAGAGGAGGAAACGGGGTAGAGGACAGGATGGCCTCACGATGACAGTGAGTAAGCCTCCGAACCTCCCCCTTCAGCGTGACGCCCTTCCCTCAGGGCTGGCACGGTAAGCGGTAAATACAAATGCTGTGCTGATCACAGATGCACAGATTGGAGAACATGGTTCCCTCATTCTCCCAAATCACCGACTTCCCAATTTGCCCTCATGAATAATGTTGAGCGGGGCGATCAGTGCATGGCAGCCACTATGTAAAAACAAAGATACCCTCCTCTGATGTCAACTCTCTGGAGGGCAAGATGAGAGTGGGTTAGTTGATGCATATGAACGCTCATTTACATGATCACCAACAAGAGCAGAGGGAGTTCCCACATAGTGGGTCGTCTGAAGATCTTAATCCGTTATATCACTAAAGTGGAAATGGATAAAAATCCATATGCATCAAATAATGATGCTTGTCAGAGCTTCTTGGTGTCACACTGTGCACACAGAACGTACCCTTCAGTATCTATAATTGCACTGCATGCCAGGACCTCAACATTGGTAGAAATGTTTGTCACACTTTGCACATGTCACTAAAATTCAACTCAAACTTAAATCTCACTTTAATAATGCCATAAAAATATGCAAATCATTGCTTCAGTCTTTTCACACAGAGCCGGTTTTCCATGCATCATTACACCAACATCGATAGGTTCACCTCTGAATATATGAGGAGATGCAAAGACGAGAGGACTGGATGCTTTGGAAAGAGGATACGCTGAAAATCCTGCAAACGGAACTGACAGAGATGGAGAGAGCGGAGAAAATACAAATGGCTAAACAGTCAATAAATAAATAAATAAAATAATGACAGAGAGGAAGACCTTATTAAAAAATGCAAGCTGTATCAGTGTAATCAGGTACGACTTAGACTTTAAAACATGGTTCTCATTTACAGTGAAGTTCTGTTTTAAGTAATGATGACACACTGTAGAGTTTCCACAAAAATAACATGAGGGATCTGTCACATTCCCCTTCAACCATCCTATCCATCGGTTTTCCACTTATCTTTTTTTTGTGGGGGGGGTGGGGGGGGGGTGCAGGAACCTGGAGCCCAGCGTAATGTTAGGGACGATGTGGGATACACCCTGTCAATCACAGAGTTGACACATACAGGTCAATTTACTTGCAACAACTCTCCGTACCACATATTCACAGTTTTAGAGTATCCCAGAATCCTTTGTGCGCTGGGGAGGGAGGCTTGATAATGGCTCAGCTTAATGCTAACATTGAAAATGCCACAGACATGCTAACGCGTGAGCATCAGTCCTGTTTTTAAGTTATAAAATACATCTATCAACTGTTTCAGAAGACCATAACAGGGCAGTTTAACATAAAAAAGGTAAATATTACTCACAACATATGCTCTTTAGTGTTTTAGCGGGGAAAAATTAAGATAAAGCAAAATAAAACAAAGAACCAACAAAGCAGGAGATCGAAGATCAAAGCACTGCTTCATTGGTTCAAGGTTCAAAGCAAAGCTGCACTGTAGAAACAGTTTATTATACAGTCCTGCTGCAGGGTCTGTAATCAGTGTAGAGAAATGATCATTTTCCTGACAAACACCCCCAAAAACAATGGCCACTCTGAAGGACCGAATGGATTGAATCATTTCTTAAGGATACCCAAAAAAAAACCGGTTCCCGACACACAACTCTAACAGCAACATGCTTTTTAAAAAAAATAAAACTCACACTAAAGACTCACAATTATCTTAGTTAATCACCTAAATACAGTAGTGCTCAAAATAATAGTGGTGCTATGTGACTAAAAAGATTAATCCAGGTCTTGAGTATATTTCTTATTGTTACATGGGAAACAAGGTACCAGTAGATTCAGTAGATTCTCACAAATCCAACAAGACCAAGCATTCATGATATGCACACTCTTAAGGCTATGAAATTGGGCTGTTAGTAAAAAAAGTAGAAAAGGAGGTGTTCACAATAATAGTAGTGTGGCATTCAGTCAGTGAGTTCGTCAATTTTGTGGAACAAACAGGTGTGAATCAGGTGTCCCCTATTTAAGGATGAAGCCAGCACCTGTTGAACATGCTTTTCTCTTTGAAAGCCTGAGGAAAATGGGACGTTCAAGACATTGTTCAGAAGAACAGCGTAGTTTGATTAAAAAGTTGATTGGAGAGGGGAAAACTTATACGCATGTGCAAAAAATTATAGGCTGTTCATCTACAATGATCTCCAATGCTTTAAAATGGACAAAAAAAAAAAAAACAGAGACACGTGGAAGAAAACAGAAAACAACCATCAAAATGGATAGAAGAATAACCAGAATGGCAAAGGCTCACCCATTGATCAGCTCCAGGATGATCAAAGACAGTCTGGAGTTACCTGTAAGTGCTGTGACAGTTAGAAGACGCCTGTGTGAAGCTAATTTATTTGCAAGAATCCCCCGCAAAGTCCCTCTGTTAAATAAAAGACATGTGCAGAAGAGGTTACAATTTGCCAAAGAACACATCAACTGGCCTAAAGAGAAATGGAGGAATATTTTGTGGACTGATGAGAGTAAAATTGTTCTTTTTGGGTCCAAGGGCCACAGACAGTTTGTGAGACAACCCCCAAACTCTGAATTCAAGCCACAGTTCACAGTGAAGACAGTGAAGCATGGTGGTGCAAGCATCATGATATGGGCATGTTTCTCCTACTATGGCGCTTTCAGACTGCAGGCTTACTTGTAGTTCTTAGGGTTTTTAAGAGTAGAATGGGAGGCAGAGCCTTCAGCTTTCAGGCTCCTCTCCTCTGGAACCAGCTCCCAATTCGGATCAGGGAGACAGACACCCTCTCTACTTTTAAGATTAGGCTTAAAACTTTCCTTTTTACTAAAGCTTATAGTTAGGGCTGGATCAGGTGACCCTGAACCATCCCTTAGTTATGCTGCTATAGACTTAGACTGCTGGGGGGTTCCCATGATGCACTGAGTGTTTCTTTCTCTTTTTGCTCTGTATGCACCACTCTGCATTTAATCATTAGTGATTGATCTCTGCTCCCCTCCACAGCATGTCTTTTTCCTGATTCTCTCCCTCATCCCCAACCAGTTCCAGCAGAAGACTGCCCCTCCCTGAGCCTGGTTCTGCTGGAGGTTTCTTCCTGTTAAAAGGAAGTTTTTCCTTCCCACTGTCGCCAAGTGCTTGCTCACAGGGGGTCGTTTTGACCATTGGGGTTTTTCCGTAATTATTGTATGGCTTTGTCTTACAATATAAAGTGCCTTGGGGGAACTGTTTGTTGTGATTTGGCGCTATATAAATAAAATTGATTTGATTTGATTTGATATGGTGTTGAGTCTATATATCGCATACCAGGTATCATGGATCAGTTTGGATATGTCAAAATAGTTGAAGAGGTCATGTTGCCTTATGCTGAAGAGGACATGCTCTTGAAATGGGTGTTTCAACAAGACAATGACCCCAAGCACACTAGTAAACGAGCAAAATCTTGGTTCCAAACCAACAAATTAATGCCTCGCAGATGTGAAGAAATCATGAAAAACTGTGGTTATACAACTAAATACTAGTTTAGTGATTCACAGGATTGCTAAAAAAGCAGTTTGAACATAATAGTTTTGAGTTTGTAGTATCAACAGTAGATGCTACTATTATTGTGAACACCCCCTTTTCTACTCTTTTTTACTAACAGCCCAATTTCATAGCCTTAACAGTGTGCATATCATGAATGCTTGGTCTTGTTGGATTTGTGAGAATCTACTGAATCTACTGGTACCTTGTTTCCCATGTAACAATAAGAAATATACTCAAAACCTGGATTAATCTTTTTAGTCACATAGCACTACTATTATTCTGAACACTACTGTAGATATTTTAGTTGAACTCACCTCCATAACGGCACAATGTTGCAAACAAGTTTCTTGTTGCTTGTCCACTCCACCACCTGCAAATGCTTGTTTACACTGACAATGAAATCTCAGCCTCCCCAGCGACAATGTGATTATGTGCGACATTTGACTCTGTAAAGGCACTGCTTTATGAAAATCTGTGTAACCATGAAGGCTTGGAGAGGAAGCGACCTCAGGTTATCTTAACGGGACAGCTGTGGTGTGGTCATGGGACTTTGAAACAGTTAGCACTGCTAGCTGTTAGCTATGTCCGTGCTTACTGTGCTTACGCTGAGCGTCCACAGACTTCAATAGCGACACAAAGACTGCAGCAAAATGAGACGAGTCATCGGATAAATGCTGGGCTTTGTGCCCAAGTAGTTTAAGCAATTTTATTAAGTGCCCCATATTCTGTCATAAGCCCAAAAATCATGTAAGACGAGAATGGCATGAGTCATTCACAGTCGTTTGCAGTTACAACCTATTTCTAAGAATGTTAATGGTGCAAAGTCCGTACTTTCCGGTGATGATGTTGACATTTAGTGAGAAAATGTCATTCTTGTCTTCCCATTCAGCAAAGCTCTGGAGAATATTATTAGGTGAAAAGCTTCTTCTTTTTTTTAGTCACAGCTTCCATCTATGGGTATTGACTGACTTGTCTGAAAAGTTATACTTCACTGAAATTTGGACATAATATATTGGTGTAGAACTATAAGTTACAGAACCTTATGGAGAGCTGAAGAGTGACATTAGTTCTACTTCAGCAAAATTCCTCCTACCACTTCATGCACTGCTGTCAAGGGCAGCTCTGTCTGAACTGATGTGGATATTAGACGGAGAGAGAGAGAGAGAGAGAGAGAGAGAGGAGGAGGAGGAAGTGGATCTCAGGTGAGCTGAGCTGTAGGACATTAAACCCAGCAGGGAGGGATGAGTGAAGAGATTAGCTGAAGGAGGAAGACTTACAGCTTGAAGATCATCTACATATACAACAGCACAGCTCAGGAGCACAGCCAATGTTGCAAATGCTTCTGAAGAGAATATTTGTAATATTTAGCATGAATGTGGTGACTCGGGTGCGGCGTACCATTTGTGAAGGAATGTCAGCAATGACATTACGGGTTGATTTACTAAGATCCCAAATAGTGAGTGCGAAGTTGCGTGGACTTTACAAACTTGAACTTGGGAACATAACATAACATACACAGGATATTCTATTAATATGTGTGTTATGCAGAAAGGCATGAAAAATGTCACATTCAATTTTATTTCGGTAGTAGATGTTATGTTTAATTAAAAATAGGCCACTATACTCCAAAGACTCTATGAGTCTCCCTAGAGCCACTCAGTCATCTCTCAGGCTAGGCATGATAGTCGCTAGTGTAGAGTGGAAATTGCCAACTCCTCCATCTTTTAAAAGGTAGATTGCAGACATATCTGTCATACAGATGGAGAACCTGAGATTTCCAGAATGGACTCTTCCACGTGGTTTGCTACCATTTGGGACTCTTTCCTCTCCCACCTGGGATCGGTGTGATCACGCAACGACGTTTGTGTGGGACACTGCATAAATGGCACCTTATGTTATATGCAGCGATTTTGATGATGCATTCTGTTTCTCTTTTTGTTTTTTGGGTATTGGCATGTGCACCTTTTTTTGGTCTGGGATGGGGGTCCTATGGGTTTTTATCTTTCTTTTGTTCATGCAAACTAAATAATTGAATAAAAGCAATTAAACCAAAAAAAAAAAAAGAAAGAAAATAGGCCACTATAAATGAATGACTAATCATGGTGTTTTTCTGTATTAAAAAAGATTAGAGTGAAAATAAAGAAATGCATACCCAAACAGCTCATGGGGATGACTTTGAATTTTGACTTTTATGCATGTCTGCACTGATTGCACAACATTGGCACAGTTAGCACAACATTTTCAAGTGTGCTAAATTAAAGATGCAATTTCAATCCCTGAAATTGCTTTTAGCCTTGATAAAATGTGTAGCATGTACAACAACCATAATATTGTGCACCCGAGTGGACACACCCCAAATTGCATATGCACAATGCCAAACTTATTAAATGGACAATACGCACTATTTTGCTCATTGGAAAAATCAGCATGCATGTTTTGTTTGTTTTTTTTTGGGGGGGGGGGGGGGGTTGCAAGTATTATGGTGTTTGTGCATGTTTTTATGCACACAATTCAATAATTCAACCCCCCAATTCAATTGTAAAAATCTGACTTTAACTATATTAAAATGGATACACAAGAATGGTGTTTTAAAGTCTCTTCTTATTTGCTCTCAAAACAGACCACAAAAACAAATCTCCTTCACTCCTGTGTTGCTTCAGTCTAATATCAAGGTTTTAAAAATAAAAGTCATTTGCAGGAGAGAAACAAAGAGGTGAAATAAGCTGACAATTGACAGTGGAGGTCAATCCAAAGTCCTGGGGTTAAATGGGATTGTGGGTCAGATGACTAGACATCATTGTGTTTCCGCCCGCAGCCATCCTCGCATGCATCAGTAAAATATCAACCCCCCGAAAGCCCTCGCTCCTTCCATTCCTGCCACCCCTCCCTTCAACAGCCCTCCATTTGCCTCAAAGGCGAGAGTGTTTTCATCCTCCATAAATCCACTGCAGCCTTATTTTTACTCTTCAAACACACGGCGGATCTGCTTGTAATTTGGGGCTTGTTTGTTTTTGTGCAAAACACAGAACGTGCACTAAAAATACACCATGTGACAACACGGCAGCTCCAAATACTACAGTGCATCATTTAGCTCCAAAGGAGACTGTCTGTTATAAATCACCCTGATGGATACACGGTCAATTGAGAGTAACGGAGACAGGCGATGGTGGAGAAAATGGCAGCCATCTGCATTAGAGCCGCGCTCAATCTGCACACACAAACCATCCTTTATTAATAATCATGTTTCTGCTGATCACTCCACTAACGCTACATCAAAACCAGTGTATCATTCATGTTCAGAACCACAGATTTAAATACACACTTCTATATCTCGCACCGGGATTGTGCATTTTTTGTTCGACCGCCTGGCGACAGGAGGCAGCAAGACTCTGTAAACACCGCCAGGCTGCAAAACAAACATCAACGTGCTCAGAACGTTTAGTGCCTGGGACTAAACGAATTATAATTTAATCATCTGATCAAACAGCAATTAGCATAATCACTTCTGGGGATGTCCTGATAGAGGAGAGACTGAAGCGGAATGGAGCTCCAGACTAGCAACACTTTAATGAAACATTTACCAGAATACCTGAAAATGTTACAGGTAGTGGCCTTGCGAATGAATGCTAATCAACACGTTTTGAGCTGGAGGGCAAGAAATTCACAGTGAGCTGTTTATGTGTTTTCCCTGTTAATTTATTATTTTCTGTTATGGCTTAATTAATTTTTAGTATTTCAGTCTGTCAAGAAATTCTGAGTTTGTGTATCTGCATTTAGCGTTTTTTTAGTTCAATGCCATTACGATACACATTTGAATTCTGGATCATCTTTACTTGCTAATGCATCATGCAAACAGTAATTAGAGGCATTTTGATCAAAGAAAACAATAAATAAATAAATGTTTACATTTATTTATTTATTTATTGTTTTCTTTGTTGTCTGGAATTATGCACATATGTAAATATGCATAATCATGAGATGTTAGTAGGTATTTACATACACTTAGTTGCAAATTGTATGCATATATATATATATATATATATATAGTATTTTGAAATCAATCGATGATAAGAAAAGGACTTAGACAGGACAAGGGGTAGACCTGAATAAGCATAACTTCTTCCTTCTCAGACATGTTGTTATGTTGACATTGTTCTTTTGTTTTGTCTTTTTTAAATGATTTGTTGCTTTTCTATGTTTGTTGTTGTTTTTTATTTGTTTTGTTTTTCATGTCCGAACTAAAACTTTCATTCATTCATTCAATATCTCAAACCAATCTTCAGGAAATGTGCTGTAATGAACAAATTTCCCAAGAGGAAGAATCTGGATCCTTAATCAACTATTGCACGGCCACAATGCAAAATTAATGGACTGCAATTATATAAAATGTTACCAAATACATTTGTCTAAATTCTGATCAAAATAATTAGTCTAGTAAAGTTTCACTACACTTAAGTATACTATAACATGTTAAATAATGCATCTTAATAATCTTGATCAGAATCTGAATCCTTAATCAACTATTACACGGCCACAATGCAAAATTAATGGACTGCAATTATATAAAATGTTACCAAATACATTTGTCTAAATTCTGATCAAAATAATTAATCTAGTAAAGTAAAGTTTCACTACACTTAAGTATACTATAACATGTTAAATAATGCATCTTAATAATCTTGATCAGAATCTGAATCCTTAATCAACTATTACACGGCCACAATGCAAAATTAATGGACTGCAATTACATAAAATGTTACCAAATACATTTGTCTAAATTCTGATCAAAATAATTAATCTAGTAAAGTAAAGTTTCACTACACTTAAGTATACTATAACATGTTAAATAATGCATCTTAATAATCTTGATCAGAATCTGAATCCTTAATCAACTATTACACGGCCACAATGCAAAATTAATGGACTGCAATTATATAAAATGTTACCAAATACATTTGTCTAAATTCTGATCAAAATAATCAGTCTAGTAAAGCTTCACTACACTTAAGTATACTATAACATGTTAAATAATGCATCTTAATAATCTTGTCAACTGAAAAAGGTTTGAAAATATCTTGTGAGTCATATCTCAGATGAAACGAGCATTTGTGACTCACTATAGAATTCTATTCTATTCTATTCTATTCTATTTACTACAAGATTTGTAAGCTGCTATGTTATTTGCAAAAGATGTGACACTTCCCAATACTAGTAAAATAAAGCTCAAAATTCATTTTTGTAGTGCATTTTGAGACTTTATTTCAAGAAAACCTAAGTTCATTTTCACTTGTTCCATCGGCAGACATTTTTAACATGTTACAACTACAAAACCTGTCAAGCGAAAGGTGAATATATTCTGAACCAGGTGCAGATGTAGAACCAAAAGCAGCTGGTTCGAGTCCCAGCTGGGACAACACCTGATGCTTCCGTCCTACTCACCCAGCAGTAAAACACTCCCAGATAGCTGATTTTCTCTATGAATCTAATATGTTAGGCATTTTTTTCTTATATTTACTCTGCAATATTTAGCTAAACGTTGTCCCCAGTAGTGTGAGCATGCGCTGTGGTCGGGGTGTGCAATAGCACATTTCATATAGCACCAAAACTACATGCTAAAAAAGAACTATTGCACGGCCAATGAAATACAACAGCAAATGGTAGGAATAATCTATGTCACTTGACATACAACCCACCAATCAAATGAAAAGGACCTACTCAGCCATTATATAATGTGATTGTGATTTAATGCGTGAATGGAAATGTCCTTCCTGAGAGGTAAAACATCTGTGTGAAACATAATTTTCTCCGAAAATATTTTAAATCTGCTCAAACCACAGACTGAATGCTGGACAAATCCTCTGTGACGTCACCCAGTGGGTTTCTGAAGACTGATTTTGAAGCTCAAACAGTTTGACTCCCAATGTTGCCATCTTGGCAGTGCCTGACTCCACCTACCCCCCCAAAAAATCTATAAATAAGTAAAGAGGTGGAGAGTGGGCAAGACCACCATAACCTGGGCGGAAACAATGAAGCCTGAACACAGCTCCCATCCTGTAGTTAGCAAACAAGTGAAGCTGAGGGTAACAAGCTAATTTTGTTTGATTAAATCACATTTTTGGGTACTTGGTGGTGCCTTGGGTGTTGGTTTTAAAACATATGACTGGCATATTGCCTTAGTAATTGCAGCACCATCAGTGGATGTAATGTCACTCAGCTACCTGTTCATTAGCACAAACAATGCTTGCAAATAATTTCAATAATACTAACATTTCACACAACAAAAATACTGGAGCACCAATTTCTTTGATGGTCCATTAGCACAATTAACCACACAGCAAGCCATGTTATCTCAGATAGTTGTGATAAAATGCTGAGAAAGGACAAACAGACATCTCAACAGGGTTGACTCTATATTAGCTAGTAGCCACTGCTACCGGGACCCTGACTCTGTCACAAATCTGTCACTCATAGTAAATATGCCTCAAAGTATTCATAGCTTCATGGTTGAAAATAACTTAAATTTATGAGCTATTCAAAATATAAATAAATAAAATAAAATTCACCCCTGTACGGGGAAACTAATCACAGACCAAAACTCCTTTTTTTTGGCACCAGACTGTAAACATGTTTATTTCTGCAAAAGTTGGAAATTTTAACATGGATTTTAGCTCATTCATGGCCATTCAAGAAACTAATTTGCCAGTTCCACATTGGCTTCACCTTTCAGCACTGGAAGTTTGGGCTTGCCTCAAACAAATTTATCTCCTTTGTTAGAAACTCAGATTTGACTGGTCAAGTCCAACAGTCCTTTCACTGCCACAGTATTAACCTCTTGCCCTGTATTATAATGAAAACCTGCAAATATGAAGTCAGTGTATGAGAAACACCACCACAAATGACCTTATTTTTTTTATTTGAATGGTTCATTGAACACCTACCAGGAACTGTGATCTGCATGAAGGTTTAATGGTATATCAGTGTTCCATTCAACTGCACTTTACGGTGATATAACCTGTTTTGCAGCAACCTTGCACAGCGTCACAGAACAGGCACTTTCATTCTGCTAATAATCTTTCCTGTCTCACTGAATGGCAGTGATGCATTGCCAATTTACTCTTTCATTCAAACAGAAAATATAACACGAACCAAAACCAGGACCTAATCATAAAAAAAAATAAATAAATAAAAAATCCCTCCCTCTCTTTATAGAGATGCTATTCACACATGATGAGCAATAACACATAGCACTTTGTATTAAGGATATATGAAGGATCATGAATTCCTGCATAATGTGTGTATTACATTATGCATCTAATCATAACTCATGGCCAATAACTATAATAATAACCGTAATTAATAGCAAAGACCACATTATTGAAGGAAAACAACACATCAAAATAAATCATAATTCATGATGAAGTACTAATGCTTTAATTAATGAGTTGTTCATGACGTCACACGTGAAAGACTTTGAACTTGTTATTACGTCCACCAAGCATGTAATAAAATCATCTGTGTTTATTTATTTGTCTGTCTGTCTGTTAGCAGGATTCCCTCAAAACAACTGCACAGATTTTGACAAACGTTTCACCACAGATAGATATTAGAGCATGAAAGATGCCATTAAATTGTGGAGGTGATCCGGATCCAGATTCTGTATCAAGATTTCTAGATGAAGATTTAGAGAATAACCCTGTTGTGGCTGATGATTTGCAGACGTTAATGCTGGATTTTAGGGTCGCAAATTGCGTTTTACCGGTTCCACTAGCACGTCGCCCATAAAACTCAATTTGCGAGGAGTTTTAAAACGGTTATTTGTGAGCGTAATACAGCATTAACGTCCCCAAATCATCAGACACAAGGGGGTTATTCCCATTCTAATACAATTTATCATTTGCACGTTTTTTTTCTGTACGTAATTCGGTCGGCGAGGCTTACCATAGCAACAGCGTCGTCGCTCCACCAGTTTCTCTCACTCTCAGCTGACAGTGCCATTATTGACATCTGCATAGCAAAGCGATAAGGGCGCGGAGTAATACATCAAATGTGAAATGGTCGACTATTTTGCCATCGTCAACACGATATTTTATGGTTGGAAATCTCACACGATTAACCGATCAGATCTGTGGAACAAATGTAATTGGATTAGAGTTCACTTTATATGGGCTTTGAAGGATTATGTCAAAACTACTTCATAGATTCTCACCAAATTTGCACCACAGATAGATATTAGGCCATGGAAGCCTCCACTGAATTTTGGAGGTGATCCAGATCCAGATCTGGATTGTATATCGAGATTTTACTTTATATAGGCTTTGTAGGATTACATCAAAACCCCTTCATGGATTCTCACCAAATTTGCACCACAGATAGATATTAGGGCATGGAAGAATCCACTGAATTTTGGAGAAAAAAAATAGGAAAAAAAAAATGAATAAAGTCTACCAGCCCAAAAAGCTTATAACCCCCTAAAATTATGTATTTGTTTGTGTTGGAGCTTATAGGTCATTAGCACTAACGTGACAGAGGACATTTTATTGATAAATATAATCATTTCAGACAACTGTATTTATCACAAATTTTTAAGTTTGTGCACTAGTTATTCTGTGTATGCATGTAAAATCGTACTGAAGTAAATTCATGCTGTAGCGGTTAGCTGGGAGTCCTGCAGTGCTAGCCTGTTAGCCTCTCCTAGCATGGTCAGGTAGCGTCACATTTAATGATCATGACACAGCACTCAACACTATGTTTGTCTGCACAGATATAGTCCAGTTGTTCTCTTTCGTAGCATCTGGCATTCACGATGAAATGACTTGCAGTGAAATTTTGTGCAGGCCTTTCTGTTGCATTAGCTAGAATTATGTTATGTTGTTTTCTTTATTTGTTTTGGTATGAAGTAATTATTTTACTTAAGGAGTGTATTCTTAGTTTCATATACTTTTAGTCTGTCATTTGTTGGAATGTGCATGTCGAACTGGGTTGAACCGGTTTTACCACTCGGAACAAAGAAAGACATTCAGGTTCCATTATAAATCATATGTCCCGTTATCGCGCGGGCCATGGGCAGTGGGGCGAGACATCCCCTAAATACCTATGGGGACCAATAAGGGACAGATTTTGATTTAGTAAAACTTGTGCTCAGCCGTCGTATACAATGGCGTCGGCCCCAGAGGGTTAAAGCACAAACAGTTAACCATGAGGACCCTGGTGATCTGACTAGTTCTGACAGAATGCTGTAGCCACTTTTCTCATTGTTAAACACAAACTATTAAACTGATACTTAACTGTGAATGTTAGCTATATGATATGCTAATGGAGCTATAAAGTGGCATTTTCTCACATTATCCTCGTATCCAAATGTGTTTCATGTCTGTTTTATTTTCTTTTGGTCTGTTTTGTTATTTTCTTTGATTCATTGGTTTTCTGTGTGTTTTTTCTCTTGACATGTTTTTTTCTGCTGGAGTCTGTCTGTCTCTATCCCTCTCGTCTGTCCCTGGGTTCTTCGTGGTGGGCGTTTCCCTCTCTCTGGCCACACCCTTGTTCTGGTGCTTTCCACGCACACCTGTTCCTGATTCGTAGCTCATCACCTGGGGTTATATAAGGTCACTAGGCCAGATTGATGCGCCTTGTGCCTTCGCGCCAGTTCAGATCTTTGTGTTCCATCGTCCTGCCTGCCTCGTTGTGTTTATGTCCTCCTGCCTGTTTGAACAATCACGCTTTAGCCTGATGATTTTTATACTGCTGTGTTTTTTGGACTGTCTACTTGTATACTGACCTCTGCTATCCACTAAAGTCTGTTATTAACAGAGCTGTTTGTGTGAGCCTCACATTTGTGTCCAACCTTTTTTGACTAACCTGCCTGTCAATAACTAAATTCATATAATAAATGTTAGCAGTGTGTAGCACCTAATTTCTTTATTTTTTTATTTTTAGCAGTTTATTCATTTAGCACTATTCCCGTTTTAACTGTATAGTTAGCGGATTATCATTTAACAAAGCTATCTTTTCAGTTAGCTGTGCCCATCAGTGGTATTGCATAAAATAATGCATAGCTCTTGCGTGATTTCATGCAAGAATTCATGATAATTCTAACCCAATCTCACGCCAAGCAGAATGTTCATAAGGGCGATTTGAGCGACGTACTACCAAATGGGAAAAGGGGGATTTTTTTTATGTCCAAGTCTACCCTATTGCAGTGGTTATCAGTGTTCCAGACCGTTTGATTTGCCTCTGAATGTCATCCAGTCCGGTCTCACCCATTCTGAGGTGATTTCAGTCAGGTTGAAATTCAAACCACCACATCTCTTCCAGACTCTCATGTAAAATCAATATTTTTCACAAAATGGAGCTTTCAACACAATCTTTATGGGTTCTGTGTGTAAGCAACCCAGTCCAGTCGAAGATTCAAGCTTCTCTACTATGGAAACCACCTGGACAACTGAGAGCCTACACAGAAACGTTCTGTGTGTATCTTTTATAAAGCTAAATCGATAAACCACCTAAAAATTTATTGGAAGCTACAGATAACTGATCAATTCCAGTATTGTCTCTGGTACACTTGTAAGTACTAATAAGCTGATTTTGAGGTTTAACACCACAATCGCTTCTGGGAGCATCAAAGGCGATCACAAACCCAAACAATGAGTCAGCACTTCTATCATTGTGCACCCTGCCCCCTGCTGGAAGCTCATGTTTACTACATAGCTTCCAACAGCAAAGCAGTTAAGAGGAGCAGCGAAGCCCAACTCTTTACTCAATAACAGCGTTGCCGTCAGGCGGATATCTTGGAAAATAAAGCAGTGCTGACTTATGGTTTGGTGTATAAATAAAATTATACTGACAGAATAACTCCATTAATGTCAGTTCTGTCATTTGTACAAAGTTAAAATATAACATGGTGTTGGTGTTTACAGATAAATGTGTTTTTGTAAACTATGCCATTTAAAAAAAAAAAAGCCAAGTTGTAATTATATAACCGTCTGATATAACTGGTGTCAAAATAAACAGAACACTGTCATGATCTACTGGTGCCAGACATTCAGTACTAAAGCTGGGCTTACACTGTGTGAGTTTTGGCCCTTTTTCATCTGAGTTTTCACTCGTGCGAGAATTTTTTGGATCGCGCCGACTTTCAGGTTAATCCTGCGTCCTACATCGTGTAGTAGACATGGAGTAACGAGCTGCGTTTGACCTCTCACAACACCTCCTGATTCGGCAGTCCATATGGTCAGATGAAAATCAAACCTGTTTGATATTCTGATCAAGCGTCGTGAGGGTATCCCGCTGCTGAAGCGCTACAAGCGTCCAACCTCTCGCACTGTGCATTTGCAAACACCAGAGAGAGCATAAACAGTGATCATCTCTTTGGAAGAGCAGCTTCTGCACCCCCCCCCCCCCCCAAACTCATGTAAAGTCTTGTAATTTTTTTTTTACTTTGATGTCTTCCATCAAGAGTTTTTGTAAAAATAAGAAATGTAATTTAGTATGAAAAAAAGCTTCTGTTTACGTTTGCTTCTGGAAACACGAGTCCGATGTGGTTTTTGAATGTACATGTGTGAGAACAAACATAAATCGTGCGCTCTGAACTTTTAGACCGTGCAGTTTGTCGTACAGTTTGAGCTGTAGCTGAGTACAGTGATTGAAAATATTGTACAGTGTCTGCCCAGCTTTAGGGCAAATACGGCCATGAACACTACTGGCCAGTAGATGGCAGTAGAGACCATGAAAAAACTTGCCAAACAAAATTCCAGATAATCCGTGTCTGCTACGTTTAAGATGCGTGGAATTTAATAAATGCAAACACAAACGCAATAACAATGTCTATAAACTCAGAGAATATATTCACGAGAGTTTTAGGCACAATATACAAAGAGTTTAATGCTGTTGTCCGTGTGGAGCCTGATCAGAGTGTCTCAAATGCATGTCTTCTGTCGTGAATGTACTGAGATACCCATAACGCACAGCATCTCCACACTAAAACATTCAAAATTAGCACATTGCTTTAAAACTAAAACATATATCTGATATTTTCACTTTATAAACCTCAGACATGACGTTAATTTAAATAACTTGTCCGAAATTAATTTGGTTAAAATTTTAACCATAAGTTAAACGTGTATGCCTCTGGATGACTTGGGTGCTATTGCCATCTTGTTAGTATGGGGTCAGAAGAAATTAGTTTTTTTTTTTCTTCTTTTTTGTGACCAATTCTCCTTTGTCTGCAGAGGATAGAGTGGTTTCTTCTGGAACCAGTTCTCCTCTATTTATGGAGGGTAGAACTACACATATGCTACAAAACATTTAACAGGTAGGTGCTAAACTGATTTTTAAATTTTATAAATGTTTGTAGCTATTCAGCTTTGTTTACCACATACGTTAGCAGTCTAAAAATGAATGGACCAAAACTTATCGGAAGATAATTAGTCTGATAATGGTTTTCAAAGTTAATGAAACCAAATTAGCGGATTAGCAGAACTGTGCTCACCACCGTTGAGAAGCTTGGAGCCTCGGACTCCAAAACCGACGAGACGGCGGGTGATTTTTGACTCTGTTGGATGTTTCTACCGTCACGCAAACCATTTGTTATTATTATCATTTATTTTATTTTAAACAATAATGCATTTTTTTTCATTGCGATTAATGGCACTTTGCTCTGTTTTGTTCAGATGTCATTGAATTGGTCTGTAGATAAAGTGTTTCCCAGAACAATAACCAGGTTAGATGTCACTTTTTTGCACAGTTTAAACAACAACACTAGATCAGGAGTATTTAATTTGTTTAAATAGCAGCAAAAAGAAAAATCACACAATCAACACACCTACAACTCACAGGTCAGTTTTGTTGTTGTTTAAACAGCTTCCTCCTGCCGATCGAGACATAGAGCATACATTAAATACTTTTCATACCAAAGTTAACTTGCTTTAATAACTGTCATTATTTTATCTCAAATGTGGGAGTTTATTCTTTTACCAACGCATTTGTCTTTAAAGATTGTTAATTAACAGCTTCACAGAGCTCCTGCAGGCTTAAGACAGCTTTAAGATGTTTGATTCATGATGCCTTTCATCCAGATTTTCATGGTCAATGGACCAATTTAAAAATGAAATGGTCTTTGCACCAATACGATAATTATTAAAGGATAATGATTAAATTCTATTTAAATTCTATTCTATACTTGCAGCATCATTTGTCACCAAGGAAAAGCAGCAGAAATCAACTTTTGAATGTGAACACATCACAAAAATTTCAAACGGTGAGCTGCAACCCAATAAAATTTGGTAAACAAGCAGAAAATTGTGCACCGTGCAGTACATCATTATTTTGTAAAATAATCGCCTTCAGCATATTATATTTTTTTTTTCAACAATCTGTTGTCTTTATTGTTGTCCAACAACAGAAAGTCACCTAAAACAATGCCGCTTCTGTCTCATTTAATAATGCTTTGCTCATTAAATGCCACATAACACAAGCGGACTCCCCTCTTTCTGTCTCCTCCTCCTCCTCCTCTTTTTCTGTCTGACTACACACCATCATCTCCTGAAGCATTCTGGGTTAAACAAAACCTTTAACAGTTCACCGTGCACATTAACATATGTTCGAGTCTGCGCTCTTCTAAGGCGAAACCAAATGCACAGAATTATTGACCCAGTAATAACTCCTGAAATGGTTAGTGAGCGTGTGCACAAAATAGCACATTGCTAATTGATTATAATAGTTGATGAAACTACTTTCTCATGAATCTGCACAGGCTTTTGAATAAAGAACAGATTTAAAAAATCTCTGTTAAACCCCAACAATACATATTTATATGTTTATACTTCCAACATTTAACCCAATTTAGATCTGAAGTTAAAAAAAAAAGGCATTTTTGTCACATAAGAATTGGCCCACATAACTATTCTGTTTGTAAAAACAAACCAATATGTGTCCAATGATGTGTGCTCTGGAATCAGACTAGAAAACGTGCAAATGAAATTGCAAATTAGAATGTTACTCAATGGGATAGATGCTCAAATATTTTGTGAAATCAGTCTGCTGTAACTCCATCAGGGCAATAATTCAGCATGAACTCTTACCATATCTCATAGCATTTCATGATTCAGCATCAGAAAATATACATTATATATACATTGGTTTGTGATATTGTCAGGAAAAGTGTCACATTTTCGTAACAGGAGCAGGGATTCAATCGAATACATTCTGTGACAGGAGCACGAAATGAAAAGTAATGCAGGGGGGTCTGGGCGGGGGGTATGGTTAGGGTTAGAGGAACGGGTAGAGTTAGTAATAGTAACATTTAAAAAAAGACTCCTGTCATGAAAATGTGACTCATTTCGTGACAGGAGTATGAAAAAAAAAAACTCATCAGACTGTGATGTGAACTGACAGATGACCAATCAGGATGCAGACTTTTACCCTCCATTAGAAGTTCATGACATCACAAGGCAAGAAGTGTGTGTGGCGGGGGGGAGAAAGCCCATCTCACAAGGATAAAGAAAAAAGATGAAAGCAATAAATAATAGATCCAGCATGTCACCAAAACAGAATCAATTCTTTTCTGACCAAAGAATCAGGTCAGGTCATCAGATCATGTGCTGATGCTGTGTGTGGCCGCATGCACACTATGGAACCACCTTGGATCCTGGATGGTAACCACCCAGACAAACAACCACTCCAGCCCCACTTCTCAAATGCAACCATTTATATAACAGCCGAGTGAATCCTTGTCATTTGATTGGTGCTTTGTATGTCACGTGACATGAATTATTCGTTCCATTTGTGTTGCGTTGCATTTAGTGTGCAAATATGGTTCCATTTACTGTGCAATTTGGTTCCATACGTTTTGTACCATTGCACACTGAGAATGAACCCCGCCTACGCACACACTAGTGGGGGCGGTGTTTAGCTAAACATGGCGAAGTTTGTTTTGCTGAGAGACGACGATTTGAGCGAGCTCATTAATGGTGTTAATTCTTCTAACACACACATAAAAATAAATCCACTATGCCATAAGTATACGGAGGCATGTAGAAATGTTAGGATGAAAACCTGGACAAATTTCTGACACAATTTTTCACTGGACTCAGGAAGCACACAAAGTATTTTGGGGGGGTATCACAGACTACATCATGACAATTATTTTTTAACTATCTGTTTTTCCAAGTTGACTGAAAACAATCTTGTACTCCTATTTAAAGTTTGTGTTGGACTGTATGTTCTTTTTCTGTTGTTTATAAATGAATATAACATCAAATGACAAGGATCTATTTTAGCCGACAAATAAAACAAATAATGAATGTTTTTACATTCTTTCAATGGAATAATGTTTAATTCTGTGAAACCTGGAGCGTACCATTCAATGAGGCAAAGCAGAGTTGAATGGAACATTCCATCTTTCACCACATGAAATATTCATACCATTGAACTCATGAACATTCATTATTTGTATACTATCTGCTGCAGCCAGGTGAAACATGGGCATCCCCTTAGTCTTCTCCACCCGTTGGGGTTCTCAACACTGAGGCAACTACGTGCTAGATCATGCCCCAAAAAATACATCACAGGGCCAAACTGTTGTAACTGACACTCCTACACAGTGGAAGTGGTACTACTCATTTGAATCTCCCTAAGTAACCATTCCTTTGACACAGTCTTTCCAGCAGCACCCAAGAATCCTCCAAAGAGACCTATAAAGGTCACTGGTTAGCATCCATGTTTCACAAACATACAGTGAGACAGGAAGCAGCAGGACCCTAAAGACTTGGACCTTTGTTCTCCTGCAACAATATCAGCATCGGCAAACACGTCTGTCGAGTAAACTCATGACTTCATTAGCTCTTGTTACACTTCAAGAACCATCTTAACATAAATACTATTGAATACTTCACACAAATGGTCAGACTGACAGTTGTTGAAAACACATAACCTCTTTTTTTTTCTGTCAGTTAGGAAAGGTGAAATTACTAAATTAGGAAAAAATTGATAGATAAACCTTTGAACAAGTAACTGAATGATGCACTTTATTTACTGTACCAATAACAAGCACAAGAAAATAGACATGGCATCAGATGATGAGATATTTGACAGTGAAGAGTTGGAGTTTTCAAAGATTAGCTCTTCGAGAATATTATTTAGTTGGAAACAAAACATCAATCTTCATCTCAGCTATTATGCAGTTACAGCAGGATAAGTAATGTAGCGCAGAGATGGGTTTACTCCAGGATCTCCAATGAATTTTCAAAAGCTCTGCACCAAAGCCATCCCCCCCCGCTGGGTCTCTCAGCTCTCTCACATCTGGTGTTGCCCCCTTGCCAAATTTTCCTAGAAAAACTCCTGGTCAGTGATTGGAAAAGGACATGAAAAAGGGTGGAGGGCGTTTCAGTACGACTTTGTATGATAGCGTCACCTAAAGTTTGAGCGTAGAATTGCAGCCTTTGTAGTACACTGTTGTCATGAATGAATGAATGCACAAACCTCGAGCCTCATTTGTTTGGATGCACATCTGAGTTATCTGTACTATATCAGCTTTCAAAGCTGGAAAGAAACGATGCATCAACCTTCAGTACTAAAATATTAAGCTGATGCCGAAGTACCAAAACGTGCAATTCCTCGCATGGCCACTTTAGGATTGGTCCAAAGTGAATCAATCCCCATAGAACCCATGTTAAACTGTCCAACCTTACAGCAGAAATTACCATGTACAAATCAAAAAGCCTGGTACAAAAATGTTTTTTGTCTTTATAGCTAGTTTCACTGTTCATGACAACTATACCAGGGACTGATTTTTTATATAACTCATTCGTTAACCTGTTTCAAGCCATAGCGTTATGCATATTTAGGGGCATGGAGGATTTGAGTGACAGCTGTCATCCAAGTGGTCAGCCAGTAGCAGGTCGCTAATCTCTTTACCCTCATTTTAAATCAAATATGAATAAAACATACCTTGCTGTACAATTAATTGTAATAACAGACCAGTCTGTGTGCCAGTATTTTCTGAGGGAAATTTTTACCATTTGTATGTTAGCACCATTAGCACAAGTTAGCAGGTATCAGTAGCCAGGTAATGTTAGCTACACTGATAATATTTGTATCTGTATATGTATTTGTGTTGCGACCCTCCTGTCCTGTGCACCAGCAGCAATTCTTGTATATTCGCCCGTGAATTGTTCTGTGAATTGTTTCTGTAATTTATGTTTGTAGCATGGCCCAAGCAGAGGGTCACCCCTTTGAGTCTGGTCTGCTTGAGGTTTCTTCCTCAAGGGAGTTTTTCCTTACCACTGTTGCTCTGGGGTTGGTAAGGTTAGACCTTACCTGTGTGAAGCGCCCTTGAGGCATCTCTGTTGTGATTTGGCACTATATAAAGGAAAATAAATTGAAACTGAAAATAATGCCACGATTACTGAGGAGTCATCCCAGTATAGTTTTAAAACCTGTACCATCTGTCATTGAGCTGCCACTTAGTTAACAAAAATATGTATTAACATATACATATATATATATATATATATATATATATATATATATATATATATATATATATATATATATATTATATTATATATAATATATATTGTAAACATGTTAGAGAAAATTCTTCTTTATAACTCCATCCTTTCTCTGTTTATTAAGACTTCTTGCTTGCTTTTCAGTTCATTTAGGGGTTTCGCTGTCCAACTGGCTGCATTCGTGAATACATGGTTAGAGATTAATTTAATTTAGCACTCTGGACAAATCACTGCATAACAGGAGTCAACACAAAGAGCACCTCACAAAGAAAACAAATCTTTTTGTTTGCTTGAAAGATTGTTCATCAGGATTTGGCTAGCTGCAAATGAACATCATTAGTGCATGTGAGACACTTAGCGTGCACCAAATCTATGTGTAATCTGAATGCCTTACTTATGCTGTGCTGTCCTTTTGGAGTATTTCAAGATGACAGATGTCAACTGTTGGGTTGTAAAGACAGGAACCCAGTTTAGTGCATTAACTAATCAATAACAATGTTTTCTTAGAGCCCTAGGTGTCATCAAAGGCACAGGTACAGGTCAGATCTGGAAGCATGTGATGCCGGTTGAAAATCATTAATTTTAGTCTCGCTAAGTAACCAGTTGTTTGACAAGTCATTTCAGCTTACCCAAGCATCTTTCAGAAGGCGTAATATCAAAAACATTTCAGTACTGCTTTAGGTCACTGGTTAGCATCCAGTTCTCACAACCATACTGTAGACTGGAAAAACCAGAGTATAAGAGTTGGACCTTCATTTTTTTAAATAAATCAACATCACCAAACACCTCTGGCCAGTGACCTTATGACTTCACAAACTTTCCCCGGCATCTCTTGATGTCAAAGGCTGAGGTCCCAAAGACAGAAATGTCACTGCCGAGATGAGGGAATCTTTCAACAAGTTCAACAGTTTCACCACAAACAAATACACGTTTGATGGTGCAATCCTGTAATCTTGATCCAGGACAAGAAGAAGCTCAAACGCTTCAATGCGATCAGGACATCAAGTGATTACACACAAAGACTGTAGCACTGTCCACGAAATCAATGTCACCGCACCTTCCCTCACTGACCAAGTTACATAAGATGCTGGACGGCATGACCCTACCAACATTCAGTCAGTGCTACCAAGGATCAAAGTAGAAGACCAAACACATCCCTGACAATCACTAGAACTAACTGAAGAAGTCAGACTCTGCCCCCACTCCACCCAGCATTCATATTACCTGTGTACAGGCCAGCTATAGAGGTAGAGGTTCTTATTTAACGTGGGTAGCCAACAAAAGCCCAAAGCTTGTGTCCAGAAGGGCCCACATCACATATCTGGCACTCCTCCCAGCACCGTTGTTGAATGTGCCAGTTGAGAGCGTGGCTGCAATTGGGAAGAGAACCCATCCCAGTCCAACATGCAAACCATGACACCACCCCCTCCCAGGCTATGACGTCCAGCAACCTATTGAGGGCCCAGTGAATTCTCAGGACACCCTGCAAATTCTGAGTACAGCCACCACAAAGGTAAACTTCTGCATTAGTATGTCATAGGTAAAAAACAAAAAAAAAAACAAATGCGTGACCAGCCACATGGAAATGGGTGGTTACCGCACTCTGACTGTACAGGCTGCAGAAAAATGAATTGCTACAGGGACTAACTGTAGTGGGCACAAAGGAATGGGAGCCTGCAGTTAACTGGCCAGGTAGTCTCACATGTGTGTCCCACCTCAGTCTCACGTGCATTCTCAGGTGTCACTTAATGTTCAAATGCCTGATTAATTGCATATTTGTTCCATTTGATGTATCCCAAATGCCTACACTGCCATGTAATAGCATTGCACGAGCACCATCACCTACCCACAGGCTCAAATAATTCCATGCTCACACTTTTGTGTCAAATCACTGACAGATCTCTACTGCCACTGCCAGCTGGTATGTAGCCATAACTTATATTTGTCTAGCCAAACCCATTTGGGATTCCCCTCTTATGGCTAAGACACAAATGGATATATCATGTGTGGAGTTCATTTTGATTGTCGAATGGATGTGTGTTATTGAAGGGGTGTGGGAAAGGATCACATCAGTGGTGGATTACTATATATCTGGAATTGGAGAAGCAAGACCTGTACAGTCCCTGAGGCCCATCAGGGCAGTGTTTATCCCCAGATACCATAGTCTGAAGTGGAGGAGACTCTTATCAACCCCCTGGAAGGAATGCCAGTCCATCACAGGTTACTTTCCCAGCCAAGGTAGGTACCTATTTACAGCTGTGTTGACTGGGACAATCCAGATGAAGTGTCTTGAGTGGAATTGGAAAGCTGACTAAATATTCATTTGTTGCCATCACCTTTGCCATAGCGCCAAATAAGCCCAACTGTAATCCTAAGGCCAACCAAATACTTGCTTTGGGCTTCACCACTGCTCATTAAAAACCTTTACAAACTATTTAGTAGCGGTCCCACAGGGGTGTTCCCAACTGTGACATGGATGGAGTCCTTATAAGCGTTGCAACTCCTGTGGTACAAACCCAGCAAATATTCCAATTCAAGGTGCACTGCTGTACAAGAGGTGGGAACCACAGCCGTCTGTGTAATGATACTCAGCGCTCTAACAACTGATGAGTGTTTGACACCTCTAAATGAGAATGTGCTGGACAGGGAATTTTAAAATGTTTCATCATTCCACTCTTTAGAGGTTTCATCAGTTCCATACAACTGTTCTCAAGAGATATGGTGGACTGGCTCGAAACATAATCTTCCCAACAAAAATGGTTAAAAAATACAGCATAGGAAATTTTACATGTAAAATAATGACTGTACTAATTCTTAGCAAATTCCTTTTAATGACTGAACATTTCTCCACAAACCACTGAATGGGAGTTGTATATTTGTTTCCATTCTGGTCCCAGTTTATTTTTACCTGAGGCCATCAAATATGGCCATCGGATATTGCGAAGACTTTTTGACCATCCGTCCATCGGTCTGTCTTTGTTCAGCATAAGTCCAGTCCTACTGCCAGAGTCTTCAGTTTCACAAGGAACATTCTTGGGACACAGACCTTGGACAAATTCAAAGATGGCTAACCTTGACCTATTTTAAGAGGGATTTTAAGAGGTTAAAAAGTCACATTCTCTTTCAATCTGTTCTGGGTTTTTTTGTTTGTTTGTTTGTTTTGTTTTGTTTTGTTTTGAGTGACAGAGGTGACAGTAAATCAGAGCAGAGCGGCACTGTGACATCAGTGGCAGGTCTCTCTTAAAACGCTTAATTTATATGTTTATATAGCATGTTTCTCATATATGAAAAAGCTAGCAAGAAATAAACACTTCTAAAACTGAATTTGCTGTTTCTAGAACCTAATAACACCTCTGAAGTGATCTACAAGATATTTAACAGAACCTAATACCACCTCTGAAGTGATCTAAAAGACATTTAACCAACATTAGCGTGGTGACATCACAGGCTGGAAGCTAGCTGCAAACTCTGTTTTGATTCTGTGTATATATAACATCTTTGTCATATAATATGTAAAACCCAACGAGAAATAAACACTTCTAAAACTGAATTCACTGTTTTTGGAACCTAATAATACCTCTGATGTGATCTGAAAGACATTTTACCTACATTAGCATGGTGACATCACAGGCTGGAAGCTAGCTGCAAACTCTGTTTTGTTTCTGTGTATATATAACATCTTTGTCATATAATATGTAAAACCCAACGAGAAATAAACACTTCTAAAACTGAATTCACTGTTTTTGGAACCTAATAACACCTCTGATGTGATCTACAAGACATTTAACAGACGTTAGTGTGGTGACATCGCAGGCTGGTAGCTAGCTGCAAACTCTTGTTTCGTTTCTGCATATATATAACATCTTTGTCATATATTATATAAAAGCAAGCAAGAAATAATCACCTCTAAAACTGAAAATGCTATTTTGTAACCTGATAACACAAGACATTTTTGGACACACTAACACACTAACTTCCACTAATTCAAAGCTAACTTCCACGCTTGTCAAACGCTCATACGTGTAAATACTGTTTATAACTGATTGATAGAGGGGCTTTATCGAACATGTACAAATTGTACTTTGCGCTGGGATACCAATTAAACAACTGAAAATTGTAATGAAGACAATGCTCATACGGCTGAGGGTATTTTAGTATTGTGTTATATTAATGTCTACCCTCATTTGGGCTATTTTAGGACCACTTTAAAAACTATTCCTGGATAAAAGTGTTGTCTTTCATTCCTCAAACATTTCCAGCAGTCAGTTTTCTGTGTCCAATCTCTTGCTATTACATTCTGAACAAGGCAAAAATATACAGCATGAAACTAAATTCTATTAGTACATTAATCATTTTTGACACCTGGGAGAAGTCACAGGGAAAATGCATATGTTTTAATAAGCAGAGGCACCTTTTCTCCGGCAGCCCCTCGCCATCCTAAGCTGAAAGCTAAAAAATATCTCTGCACAGAGTGATACTAAGTGCCAATTGAGGAGCTTCGCTGTATATTTACACAGCTTATTAGCATCCAATTGAGCCATGTGTCAGATACCCCCCCCCCCAAACCAGACACAGCTGAGCATAAAAAACATTACATCGTTTCCCAATTTATCTCTTCATAACTGGAATATGTTTTTCCCAATCCATTTAGATTCAAATAGACACTTTTGCAAAAGCACTTCAACTGCTCGAGCACCACTAAAGTGAACTCTGCATCAGATTTACCCTCTACAGCACCATTTTTTTCTATCCACTGTAGGTTAGCTTGCAAAAAGCATCCACAGCTCTATCCAAAACTATCCATGGCAAAAATAATAGGTGAAAATGGTGATGCTCTAATGTTTCAAAGGTATTTTCATCCAACATCCAAATCCTACGTAAAATCACCCAATCACACATACTCATTACTGTACCTGGAAATAATATCATACTCCAAAATCTGTCATTAGGAATCAGTGGCGGGTTGAACTCTATCAAGGAGCATTTTCAGGATCACCTGAGCAAGCGCTGCTCAAATCCAACGCTCACACTGCAGCAACACTTCATTACTCAGGTCTCCATAGTGACAACTTCAGCTGTCTGTAAGGGTCCAGAGCCCTAAAAGCCTTTACTTCAGGTAGTGACATCTTTCTCTGCCCAAAGAAGACACAAGGTGCATTCTAATGATGCCTAAGCATTAAATGAATTTTCTAGCTCCAATGAGTGAATGCAGCTCAAGAGATTGCACTGCATTTTGATGCATTCTGCAGTCACTTGTGTATTTACCGCCGTATTTAGTGGTGCACAGTGAGAATTTTCATACCACACCCTAATTTCTAGCCACTAAACAAAATAAATCTATCTTCGTCTCACAGTGACCTTTTCTGTGGAGTCAAATGGGGGTCTGTCAATATGAATACATTGCAACTACAACTGCAGCATTCACCACAATTACAAGTGCTGTTACTGCCGTTCAAAGTTTCTATGTAGAGGTCTGTAGCAGCAGCCATTTTGCATCGCTGTTGCCTGGACCAGAGAGACTGATAAACCATTCACCATCAAAAGCGGGATCAGCAAGCGGAGCATTCAGGGAAGCATTGAGCGAGATTTGCAATGGACATCGAGCTTTGTGTTTCTGGAGACTGTCAGGCCTCAGTTAGAAAATCATCGCTGCTGCACCACCATCACTGGTCTGACTCTGTTCCCGCCTATAAATAACCCCCACTGCTTCATTAACCCATCAGCATGGCCCAAAATGGTTTTCTTGTGCATTTTTGTTTGACGCATCACCTCAGGTTACACGTGTCCATTTTCTAGTCCTTTCCTTCAGTCCGTCTGTCAAAATAGGTTGCTGAACGCAACCGATTCCATTCGAGACAATTTTTGCCCTCCATCACATGCGCTCTTTCTACCCCACAGCCCCTAGTCCTCCTCACTGCCCCCCCCCCCCCTTCTTACACACCCTTCTTGTCTTCACTGTAAAAATCAATCCAACAGCACACAATGACACTTAACAACTGCATCTTTCAGACGTCACAGTACACAAAACAGGATCTGGATGTTTTATGAGACATGCACTTGGCCAAGGGTGATAAAATTGTCTTTGTTTTCCCCATTCCCCCAAATCTAAAATGACTCCATGTCTGTGCTTCTAATATGGCGGGTGCAATGCCCTAAAAAGCAGAGCCCCCGACTTAATCCTATTTAATTACCATTTTCTAGAATATTCTCAACAGAAGGAGCAGCCTGCAATTGTGTAGTCATCTTTACCATTTCATCGCTTTGACATTAAGAATTATTCCACAGAATTTTAACATGCAAGGGAATGCAATATGTTTTTCATCAATGCACATAAAGGTTTATTTTGTGTTTCTTTTTCTGCATCTTAATGCCTTTATATAAATTATTGCAGTTTTATCTGGTAAATAATTACACATTTTCTGTGCAGTTATGAGGCACCTTTGAGCTGCAAACAAATATAATACCAGGCAAACATTCTATAGAATGTTACAACAAATAAAAAAAAAATTTTTCTCAAGTCATAATGCATAAAAATGTGAGTGCAGATTATTAGTATGCAAATTTGCCATCTAAAAAAGGGCTTTCCAAGTGCACCCAGGTTTAGGCCCAATGCAGAGTGATCACAGAGAATGCAACAAAAATAATTGTGAGATTTACTCTGAGGCCTACAAATCTTGCAAATAAATAAATAAGTAGTTAAATTAATAAACTAAAAACAAATCTAAATTCTAATATGAGAAAAAAAATCTATTATCCCTCATGTGGTGCAGGCTGCACCTTTACCAAACCATGCTCTTTCTTTTAAAAGGTTTAATAATTATTTTTTTACACCTTTGGTAATTTAACCTGGATGTGGCCACACACACACACCACACACACCACACAACACAACACACACACACACACACACCACACACACACACACACACCAACACCCTCCCCCCACGCAGTCCCAACCCTTAAAAAGCACTACTGCTTGTGTCAGGGACGCAGCAAAAAAAAAAAAAAATAAAAATAAAAAAAAATCCAAAAACGAATCAACATCATAAATATGAAAAATACTTCGCTGCATATTTAGGTTATTATTTGGGCACGCAGTCCTGTGGAAAAATTCAAGATAAACTTCAAGTTTGCATTAAATGCATCACCTACCATTCAAGATGCACTGGAAAAAGGAAAGAGCCAATATCCACATGCCCCGCTCCGTTCAATATCCAAGCTTATGCTTTTTCTTCTAATCTCCGCGCGCTCTCTTAATATCTCGCTTTTAATTCTGCAACAAGTCAATGGGAATGAAAGAAAAGGGAGAAATCTGCCTGTGAATGTGTGCGTGCGCGCGCGTGTCAATCCTGCACGTTAGGAAGAAGGAGGAAGTCGGAGCGTCCTTCCTGCAGCTGATTGTCTCCTTTATGATCCACAGCTGCGCGTCTCACCCCCTCTTTTGGGACAGAGTGACCACACCGGCCCTCAGCGCAGCCGTCCCCCCGTGTCTGTGCGCTGCTCTGCGTGGAGCATGAGGGATCGGCTCGGTGCGCTCCGGTCCAGGTGAGCTGCTGCTGCTGCTGAGTCAGAGGCTGGAGGCGCAGGACGACCTGCCTGTGCGCAAAAGCCAACTCCACGGTTAACCAGCTTAAAAAAAAAAAAACAAAAAAAAAAACAACAATAATAGGATAAAAGGCTCCAGAATCTGGAAACAATCAATAAATAGACAAATAATAAGGCTTCTATGCGCGTAAAACAACCAAATGCATCTGACGCCAAAAATGCGTAAAAGTTGGATAAATCTATGTTTTTTTTTCTGGATAAAATAAAAGCGCAGGGACTTGATTGTTAGCTGCGCTGAAAACTCATTCTTTCTTCGCCTCCTCTCTCCGTCCGGCAATCAACAAGCACACGCATCTTTCCCCCGCAGCCGCACACACAAACTGCGCACACTGGTCCCTGCGCTTAGAACCTGTGCTGCCTCACAGCACTGTGCAAGGGAAAAAAAAAAAAAAACCTTCGCCTCCTTCGCCGCAGCCGCGCAGCTTCCTCTCCATTGCCTTAAAGGTGCAGCCTGGGTGTGTGGGGTGTGTGTGTGTGTGTGTGTGTGCGCGCGTGATAGAGAGATGGGTGAGTCCCTCTGTAGGTGCGTAAAAAGTGAAAGAAACAGAGGAAAGGCTTCTTTGTTGTTACAACACAGATTTAAGACGCACTGAGGTGTGCGCGTGAAAAGTGCACATTTGCATGTGAGGAGGAGAGGATTCGCTGGTTGCAGGACATCCTTCTGCCTGGTGGTGGATGCTGGGGGAGGGAGGGAGATGGAGAGGGAGTGTGTAGGCGACACCTGACCACTATGCAGGCATTTAGTGGTCAAAATGCTAAATTGTCTTAATTGGGGGGAGATCAATCCTGTCTTTAATATGTTTTGTGCATAATTCATGAGCCCCAGGGGTGTTTGGGGGATCCTGCCATGCAGCCTCTCCAATGTTTTATTAATTGACCTTGACAAATATAAGCAGCAGCTTCCCCCAGTGCACCAGGGGGACATCAAAACAGCGGCCATGTCAGCCATCCGCAGCCCCCCTGTAAGGAAGCCTGAGCGCCAGCTTTGCACTGGACACAGAGTTTATAATATATTAACTGCCTGCAAGATGGAAGGACAGCTGGAGTGCAAAAACTCATTCATGCTTTAACCTATTATCTGACATCACAAACACACAGGCTGCATGTTTCTTTTTTTAATAGGCCACTATACTTTCTTGTTTTATTTTTCTTTGTTTTTTTGTAATGACATTTTGCATCACTCTTTAATTTGTGAAAACGGTTTTCCAGCTCCATTTATGTGTTTTTATAGCTCTCTGCCCAGACACGCTGTCCTCTCATCATCCCCATCAGACCTGCACATGCACACGCTCTGCACATGCACCAGCACCTGTCACTGCTTGTCTGCCCCCCCTCCAAGCATCCAGCCGTGCATCCCCAAAATAAAACACATAATTACCAGCGACTGCAGCCACAGCAGGTAGAAAACATGCGATAGTCTTTACATAGTGCATACAAAGTATTTTTTTAATGTTTTGTGTTGTTTTTTTCCTACATTCTCGGTTTCTGTCAGTGTCTTTTTTTCAGCCATGTGATTTGGTTTTCGTTGTGTTCCTCGTGCCTCTGCCTCTGTGCAGCACTGGTCTGCAGCTGGCTCTCTCACTGGTCCACCGCCCCTTTTCAAGGTTTTATTATTAGAACCCGATTGTACTGTTTTGCTCTGGTTGCAGGCGTGACAGCTACTACCTACTTAGTCTGCCTGCAAATATGAGGCACCTCGTTAAATGAACGCAAAATATTACAAACTGTTATTTATACCCACTCTTTGCTTCCACTTTCACAGCTAGTGTTTTATCTTGGGTTGATGAATTTCTGTGTTATCTGCATGTACTAGATAGTGAAAGGAAATAAGCTTGCAACAGACAAAAGCTGCATGATGCACAGTTTATTTGTAGACATAGAAGCCTATAATTCCTTCCTATTCACCATCTATATTATCATAGCCAAGTGGCCTCTGTGTGTGTGTGTGTGTGTGTGTTTATGTGTGTGTGTGTGTGTGGGTTGTGTGTGTGTGTGTGTGTGTGTTGTGGTTTGTGTGGTGGTGTGTGTGGTGTGTGTGTGTGTGTGTGTGTGTGTGTGTGTGTGGCTTTGATCACGCAAAAACCGTGGAGAGCTGACATTTGCGGTTGGTATGCTTATGAATTTTGGGTCAAGGATGAACACAGCAAAAACAGAAAGTTGATAGGACAAATATTTTTGGAGAAATTAGCAATTTTAGCTCACCAATTAACAATGGATGTTGTGCTGCAATGCACCATGGGAGTTTGGGGTGTGAGGTTTTAAATGTTATTGTGGTTTATGTTAAGTGTTGTTAGTGTTATTGATTTGTGTTTCAATTTTTTAGTCAGTTTTGTTAAGTTTCATGTTGTTAGTAAAATGAGTGAAAAGAGTATTGATTTTGATGTCTTCCACCACTGTCCTCTCTTTGTGTGTGTGTGTGTCTAAAAATTAAAAGCACCTATTTGCAGCAGCCACTGTCTCTGTTTGTGCATGTGTAAAAATTAAAAGCACCTGCTTGCAGCAGAATGCAGAAACAAAAACCAAAAAGCTCTGCATGTGGGCGACCGAGGATGGCTGACATTTGCCGTTTTGGTATTTTTATGTATTTCAGGTCAAGGATGTATGCTGCAAAAATGGAAAGTTGATAGGACTACATTTTTGGAGAAATCAGCAATTTAGCTAATGAGTAAAACAATGGATGTTGTGCTGCAATGCACCATGGGAGTTTGCGGGTTTGGGGTTTTAAATGTTATTGTGGTGTATGTTAGTATAAAAGTGTTGTTAGCGTTATTGATTCATTGTGTTTTTGTAGTTCAATTGGTTTCATCAGTTTAGTTAAGTCTCATGTTGCCGATACCATGACTGCATTGCAGTTGATGTCTTCTGCCACCATCTCTGTTTCTGCATGTCTAAAATTAGAAGCACCTACTTGCGGCAGAATGCCAAAAAGAGACAAAACTTGCAGTCCATCCGTCTGAGTGTGTGTGTATAACTTCAATCATGGAGAAAAACTGTGGAGAGCTGACATTTGCTGTTGGTTTGCTTATGTTTTTTTGGTCAAGGATGAACGCTGCCAAAATGGAACGTTGATAAGGCTAACTTTTTGGAGAAACTACAGATATTAGCTAACAACACTGAACAATGGATGTTGATTTTTACATTCTGGACTAACATGCCATTTCAGCAGGGGGCAGTAAATCATCTTATATTAAAAGCATGAGTGCGTGATTTTATTTAGTAATATAAAATAATACTAAATAATAATAATAATAATAATAATAATAATAATAATAATAGTGTGTATAATAACAATAACCTAAACAATTTATAAATACATTTAGACAGTAAATTAACATTAAAAAATTACATAATTAACAGGAAATAAAAGGCTGAGTTCCGCTTCTAAACATTGTTGAGGTCTAACATTCTAAAAACATTCTGGACTCACACGCATTCCAGCAGGGGGCGGTAAATCATCTTTATATTAAAAGCGTGAATGTGTTTATTTATTTATTGAGCACATTCTGATCCTGTGCAACAGATTTACATAATGAAATCATGTGAATCTAAGACTTTTTCAGTGTATCATTTGTATTTCTTAATGACTGATGTAAATAAAGTCCAAGACATGTTAAGTGACTTGTAAGTTTATGTATCCATCCCCTGTCTTCTCTAAAATAAGATGCCTGGGATTATTTCTTTAAAATCCTCATATTTAATTCAGTTTGTCATTCAGTTAGAGTAGTATCTCACTGGGCTGTGACTGGTGGAGAGGAGGCGGAGACAAAAAAAATCTAACAAAAATAGGCGAACAGGCGACAGGTTTTTCATGTGGAATCTCATTGATTTGGTCCTCCCGACACGTTTGAGCATGGCAGCCGGCTGTCGGATGAATGCTGTCCTGAGTGGCAACGAAAATACAGCCACAAATGTCGAGCAGTCCACACAAATAGTGCGTAAAAGCCAATGACATGCTGCACAGCACACACGAGAAAAAGGAGCGGCACTGGCGCAGCAGGATGTTCTTTCTGACACAACTCTGGTTACCTGGAGAAACACACACAGCCCTGGTGTTCCGAAGAGGTATCTCGTATGAACAAGGACCCACACTGCTTAGCTCCTGAGATCTGATGGGATCAGACTTACACAGAGCAAACTAGCTGTAATAATAATAATAATAAAAGTAAGTCGCTTCAGCTGCTCCCTTGTTTGCATTCAGGGTCACCACAGCAAATCTGAGGTGGATCTACACATTGAATTGGCACACGTTTTACACCGGATGCCCGTCCTGATGCAACTCCACATTACATGGAGAAATTGGCAGGAGTGGGTTTTGAATCAGCAACCTTCCACACTGAAACCAAGCGTACAAACCACTTGGCCTCCACAAAGTAGTGAAAATAAATAAAAAAATACATAAATAACAAATAAATACATGAAAAATACATAAATAAATAAAAAAAAACCCACAATAAATCCAGTTTGTGCGGCTCCTCCGCAGTTGGACAGGATGCATCCCACCCACTGACGTACGTACACGGTGTGTGGGTGATCACGCGGCTGTTTGGAGGCTACTGGACTCACTTGACCACTTCCAGAAATGCTGTTCCTCTCCCATCATATTAAAGGAAAAGTGTGTGGCAACCCCTCACAAGCTGTCTCACATGTTGCACACATTTGAGTCTCAAAGACTACAGCCCCAATTCCAATGAAGTTGGGACATTGTGTAAAATGTAAATAAAAACAGAATACAATGCTTTGCAAATTCTCTTTGACCTATATTCAATTGAATGTACCAGAAAGACAAGATATTAATGTTCAAACTGATAAACTTTATTGTTTTTGTGGAAATATTTACTCATTTTGAAATGGATGCCTGCAACACATTTCAAAAAAAGTTGGGACGGGGCAACAAAAGACTGGGAAATTGATGAATGCTCAAGAACACCTGTTTGGAAACAGGTGAGTGTCATGATTGGGTATAAAAGGAGCATCGCCAAAAGGCTCAGCCGTTCAACAAGCAAAGATGGGGTGAGGATCCCCACTTTGTGAACAACTGCATGAAAAAATAGTCCAACAGTTTAAGAACAATGTTTCTCAATGTTCAATTGCAAGGAATTTAGGGATTCTATCATCTACAGTCCATGAAGATTCTGAACTCCTGCTCATCAAAAGATTCAGAGGAATCTGGAGAACATTCTACACGTAGTAGCAAGGCCGAAAGCCAACACTGAATGTCTGTGACCTTCGATCCCTCAGGTGGCACTGCATTAAAAACTGACATCATTGTGTAAAGGATCTTACCGCGTGGACTCAGAAACACTTCAGAAAACCATTGTCAGTTAACACAGTTCGTCGCTACATCTACAAGTGCAAGTTAAAACTCTAACATGCAAAGTGAAAGCCATACATCAACAACATCCAGAAATGCCGCCGCCTTCTCTGGGCCCGAGCTCATTTGAAATGGACAGACGCAAAGTGGAAAAAGTGTGCTGTGGTCTGATGAGTCCACATTTCAAATTGTTTTTGGAATCATGGACGTCGTGTCCTCCGGACAAAAGAGGAAAAAGACCATCCAGATTGTTACCAGCGCAAAGTTTCAAAAGTCAGCATCTATGATGGTATGGGGTGTGTAAGTTGCCCATGGCATGGGCAACTTACACATCTGTGATAGCATCATCAGTGCTGAAAGGTACATCCAGGTTTTGGAGCAACACATGCTGCCATCCAAGCAATGTCTTTTTTCAGGGACGTCCTCACTTATTTCAGCAAGACAATACCAAGCCACATTCTGCACGTTACATAGTAAAAGAATGTGGGTACTAGACTGCCTGCCTGCAGTCCAGACCTGATGCCCATTGAAAATGTGTGGCACATAATAACATAATGAAGAGCAAAATACGAAAACGGAGATCCCAGACTGTTGAACAACTGAAGTCGTACATCAAGCAAGAATGGGAAAGAATTCCACCTACAAAGCTCAACATTAGTGTCCTCAGTTCCCAAATGGTTATTGAGTGTTGTTAGAAGGAAAGGTGATGTAAGACAGTGGTAAACGTACCACTGTCCCAGCTTTTTTGAAACGTGTTGCAGGCATCCATTTCAAAATGAGCAAATATTTGCACAAAAACAATAAATTTTATCAGTTTGAACATTAAATATCTTGTCTTTGTGGTGTATTTAATTGAATATGGGTTTGAAGAAGCGTTGCAAATCACTGAATTCTGTTTATATTTACATTTTACACAACGTGCCAACTTCATTGAAATTGGGATTGTACGTGGTGAGGGGACTATTTGGCAAGGAAGTTTGTCGGTGTAAATTTCTTGGTCTGTTCAAAAATCAAGAGATGCCGAGCGCCACTCCAGTGAGGCAAGGGGACATGAACGGCTACGAGTTTTGCACCGAACTGCGCAAATTTCCTCCGTTCCAAACTGTTGCACCCCAGTGAAATACTGGCCTTAGTTAGTCAGGCAGTCAGTCCAGTTACTTACAGGCTGTGAAAAAGTCACTGTGTATGAAAATGGCTGTAATTCATAAAATGGTTAATGTGATGTGTTTGTTGAAACCCTTGAATTAAGGCTAAATGTCAACACTACAAGAACATCTTTCATTTAACTCCACTGTGGTGATGTACAGAAGTACAATTACAAACACTGTCACTGTCCAGTTACTGTCCTGACTCTATTGCTGGTTAAGATACTATGTAACACATGCATTGTGGCAAAATTATTGTTGGTTTACATTTTTGGAAGAATGCACACAACCAGAACCCAACATATTTGGCACTGACCCATTTCCTCATCTATGTTTACACTCGTTGCCATTTTGTGGTTTTGTCCTATCATTTGGCCATATGGTAAAATTATTTTTCCTTGATCCCAGTGGACTGTTTGAATACAGAGATTGGATTAAAAACACGGGCTGCTTGGTTACAAAATGCTAAATCCCGATTTCTAATCCTTGCCTTAACTCCATGATATGTTGTGACTGAAAGATCAAATCAAAGATGTTATCCGCTTTAAAACCTTCTGTTATTTCAACATTAGATGTTTACAGACATTTGTGGAACTAATAAATTAGATCATATTGAAAAGAAACCCTTATTTTCCCCACAATTTGCTGAAAAGTAAATACCCAGGGCTCCTACCCCTGATTTCTAAATAAACCCCAACTAAATATCCATACATTAAAAGCCAAGCGGCCTCTGTGTACATGTATGTATGTATGCGTGCGTGCGTGTGGATGACTTTGATCACGGAGAAACTGGGGAGAGCTGACATTTGCCGTCTGGTATGCTTATGTATTTTGGGTCAAGGATGAATGCTGCAAAAACGGAAAGTTGATAAGACTAATATTTTGGAGAAATTAGAGATATTAGCAACCAACAGTGAACAATGGATGTTGATAATTACATTCTGGACTCACATGCCATTCTAGCGGGGGGCAGTAAATCATCTATACAGTAGTGTTCAGAATAATAGTAGTGCTATGTGACTAAAAAGAGTAATCCAGGTTTTGAGTATATTTCTTATTGTTACATGGGAAACAAGGTACCAGTAGATTCAGTAGATTCTCACAAATCCAACAAGACCAAGCATTCATGATATGCACACTCTTAAGGCTATGAAATTTGGCTATTAGTAAAAAAAAGTAGAAAAGGGGGTGTTCACAATAATAGTAGTGTGGCATTCAGTCAGTGAGTTCGTCAATTTTGGGGAACAAACAGGTGTGAATCAGGTGTCCCCTATTTAAGGATGAAACCAGCACCTGTTGAACATGCTTTTCTTGTTGGGGAAAGTGTAGTGACACGGACCCACAACAGGGGGCGCAAATGAACGGTCAATAGATGAGCCAAAAGGTAACAATTTAATGTTGTGAATGTGCACAACGACTATACAGACAATCTCAGAATATGACAACAGTCAATACACAAAGGTGATGTGTGGGCAGGCTCGAGGATAGAAGACGTCTGTCCTGAGAAGAGCCGGAACCACACGATTTCTGCCGCCACCGAACCTGGTGAATACTGGAGCCGCCAAGTCCCGAATTCCCAGGTGATCACCGTCCCCGACTGTCGGATCTGGTACTGCTGGTGAGGAGCACAAACAGTGAGATGTGGGTGTGTGCACACCCAGTAACAAAAACAGTCAGAAGGTGGAAAGTCACCTCCACCTCTAATCCCACACTCGTGCAGCTCCTGTTAACCACTTATCTGGTTGGAGTGTGAAGCGAAGCCGTCGCTGATCACACCAAACGCCAATCCCACAGATAAGGAAACACTTACAGGAAAACAGCTGCAAAGAAGTTCAGACTATTAGTCAGTGTTTTCAGTTTAGCAGAGAATTACCTTCACAGGTAGATGATATCTCGGCAATGAGGTGGAGATGACGTCCGGGTTTTATGGAGTAGTATGATGAAGCGTAGATGGGTGACAGCTGTCATGAGATAATGAGTGACAGCTGTCACCCGGCTGTGTCTAAAGCTCAAATTCATTTTTTGTAGTGCATTTTGAGCTTTATTTCAAGAAAACCTAAGTTCATTTTCACTTGTTCCATCGGCAGACATTTTTAACATGTTACAACTACAAAACCTGTCAAGCGAAAGGTGAATATATTCTGAACCAGGTGCAGATGTAGAACCAAAAGCAGCTGGTTCGAGTCCCAGCTGGGACAACACCTGATGCTTCCGTCCTACTCACCCAGCAGTAAAACACTCCCAGATAGCTGATTTTCTCTATGAATCTAATATGTTAGGCATTTTTTTCTTATATTTACTCTGCAATATTTAGCTAAACGTTGTCCCCAGTAGTGTGAGCATGCGCTGTGGTCGGGGTGTGCAATAGCACATTTCATATAGCACCAAAACTACATGCTAAAAAAGAACTATTGCACGGCCAATGAAATACAACAGCAAATGGTAGGAATAATCTATGTCACTTGACATACAACCCACCAATCAAATGAAAAGGACCTACTCAGCCATTATATAATGTGATTGTGATTTAATGCGTGAATGGAAATGTCCTTCCTGAGAGGTAAAACATCTGTGTGAAACATAATTTTCTCCGAAAATATTTTAAATCTGCTCAAACCACAGACTGAATGCTGGACAAATCCTCTGTGACGTCACCCAGTGGGTTTCTGAAGACTGATTTTGAAGCTCAAACAGTTTGACTCCCAATGTTGCCATCTTGGCAGTGCCTGACTCCACCTACCCCCCCAAAAAATCTATAAATAAGTAAAGAGGTGGAGAGTGGGCAAGACCACCATAACCTGGGCGGAAACAATGAAGCCTGAACACAGCTCCCATCCTGTAGTTAGCAAACAAGTGAAGCTGAGGGTAACAAGCTAATTTTGTTTGATTAAATCACATTTTTGGGTACTTGGTGGTGCCTTGGGTGTTGGTTTTAAAACATATGACTGGCATATTGCCTTAGTAATTGCAGCACCATCAGTGGATGTAATGTCACTCAGCTACCTGTTCATTAGCACAAACAATGCTTGCAAATAATTTCAATAATACTAACATTTCACACAACAAAAATACTGGAGCACCAATTTCTTTGATGGTCCATTAGCACAATTAACCACACAGCAAGCCATGTTATCTCAGATAGTTGTGATAAAATGCTGAGAAAGGACAAACAGACATCTCAACAGGGTTGACTCTATATTAGCTAGTAGCCACTGCTACCGGGACCCTGACTCTGTCACAAATCTGTCACTCATAGTAAATATGCCTCAAAGTATTCATAGCTTCATGGTTGAAAATAACTTAAATTTATGAGCTATTCAAAATATAAATAAATAAAATAAAATTCACCCCTGTACGGGGAAACTAATCACAGACCAAAACTCCTTTTTTTGGCACCAGACTGTAAACATGTTTATTTCTGCAAAAGTTGGAAATTTTAACATGGATTTTAGCTCATTCATGGCCATTCAAGAAACTAATTTGCCAGTTCCACATTGGCTTCACCTTTCAGCACTGGAAGTTTGGGCTTGCCTCAAACAAATTTATCTCCTTTGTTAGAAACTCAGATTTGACTGGTCAAGTCCAACAGTCCTTTCACTGCCACAGTATTAACCTCTTGCCCTGTATTATAATGAAAACCTGCAAATATGAAGTCAGTGTATGAGAAACACCACCACAAATGACCTTATTTTTTTATTTGAATGGTTCATTGAACACCTACCAGGAACTGTGATCTGCATGAAGGTTTAATGGTATATCAGTGTTCCATTCAACTGCACTTTACGGTGATATAACCTGTTTTGCAGCAACCTTGCACAGCGTCACAGAACAGGCACTTTCATTCTGCTAATAATCTTTCCTGTCTCACTGAATGGCAGTGATGCATTGCCAATTTACTCTTTCATTCAAACAGAAAATATAACACGAACCAAAACCAGGACCTAATCATAAAAAAAATAAATAAATAAAAAATCCCTCCCTCTCTTTATAGAGATGCTATTCACACATGATGAGCAATAACACATAGCACTTTGTATAAGGATATATGAAGGATCATGAATTCCTGCATAATTGTGTATTACATTATGCATCTAATCATAACTCATGGCCAATAACTATAATAATAACCGTAATTAATAGCAAAGACCACATTATTGAAGGAAACACACATCAAATAAATCATAATTCATGATGAAGTACTAATGCTTTAATTAATGAGTTGTTCATGACGTCACACGTGAAAGACTTTGAACTTGTTATTACGTCCACCAAGCATGTAATAAAATCATCTGTGTTTATTTATTTGTCTGTCTGTCTGTTAGCAGGATTCCCTCAAAACAACTGCACAGATTTGACAAACGTTTCACCACAGATAGATATTAGAGCATGAAAGATGCCATTAAATTGTGGAGGTGATCCGGATCCAGATTCTGTATCAAGATTTCTAGATGAAGATTTAGAGAATAACCCTGTTGTGGCTGATGATTTGCAGACGTTAATGCTGGATTTTAGGGTCGCAAATTGCGTTTTACCGGTTCCACTAGCACGTCGCCCATAAAACTCAATTTGCGAGGAGTTTTAAAACGGTTATTTGTGAGCGTAATACAGCATTAACGTCCCCAAATCATCAGACACAAGGGGGTTATTCCCATTCTAATACAATTTATCATTTGCACGTTTTTTTTTCTGTACGTAATTCGGTCGGCGAGGCTTACCATAGCAACAGCGTCGTCGCTCCACCAGTTTCTCTCACTCTCAGCTGACAGTGCCATTATTGACATCTGCATAGCAAAGCGATAAGGGCGCGGAGTAATACATCAAATGTGAAATGGTCGACTATTTTGCCATCGTCAACACGATATTTTATGGTTGGAAATCTCACACGATTAACCGATCAGATCTGTGGAACAAATGTAATTGGATTAGAGTTCACTTTATATGGGCTTTGAAGGATTATGTCAAAACTACTTCATAGATTCTCACCAAATTTGCACCACAGATAGATATTAGGCCATGGAAGCCTCCACTGAATTTTGGAGGTGATCCAGATCCAGATCTGGATTGTATATTGAGATTTTACTTTATATAGGCTTTGTAGGATTACATCAAAACCCCTTCATGGATTCTCACCAAATTTGCACCACAGATAGATATTAGGGCATGGAAGAATCCACTGAATTTTGGAGAAAAAAAATAGGAAAAAAAAATGAATAAAGTCTACCAGCCCAAAAAGCTTATAACCCCCTAAAATTATGTATTTGTTTGTGTTGGAGCTTATAGGTCATTAGCACTAACGTGACAGAGGCATTTTATTGATAAATATAATCATTTCAGACAACTGTATTTATCACAAATTTTTAAGTTTGTGCACAGTTATTCTGTGTATGCATGTAAAATTAGTACTGAAGTAAATTCATGCTGTAGCGGTTAGCTGGGGTCCTGCAGTGCTAGCCTGTTAGCCTCCTAATAGCATGGTCAGGTCTAGCGGTCACATTTAATGATCATGACACAGCACTCAACACTATGTTTGGTCTGCACAGATATAGTCCAGTTGTTCTCTTTCGTAGCATCTGGCATTCACGATGAATGACTTGCAGTGAAATTTTGTGCAGGCCTTTCTGTTGCATTAGCTAGAATTATGTTATGTTGTTTTCTTTATTTGTTTTGGTATGAAGTAATTATTTTACTTAAGGAGTGTATTCTTAGTTTCATATACTTTTAGTCTGTCATTTGTTGGAATGTGCATGTCGAACTGGTTGAACCGGTTTTACCACTCGGAACAAAGAAAGACATTCAGGTTCCATTATAAATCATATGTCCCGTTATCGCGCGGGCCATGGGCAGTGGGGCGAGACATCCCCTAAATACCTATGGGACCAATAAGGGACAGATTTTGATTAGTAAAACTTGTGCTCAGCCGTCGTATACAATGGCGTCGGCCCCAGAGGGTTAAAGCACAAACAGTTAACCATGAGGACCCTGGTGATCTGACTAGTTCTGACAGAATGCTGTAGCCACTTTTCTCATTGTTAAACACAAACTATTAAACTGATACTTAACTGTGAATGTTAGCTATATGATATGCTAATGGAGCTATAAAGTGGCATTTCTCACATTATCCTCGTATCCAAATGTGTTTCATGTCTGTTTATTTTCTTTTGGTCGTTTTGTTATTTTCTTTGATTCATGGTTTTCTGTGTGTTTTTTTCTCTTGACATGTTTTTTTCTGCTGGAGTCTGTCTGTCTCTATCCTCTCGTCTGTCCCTGGGTTCTTCGTGGTGGGCGTTTCCCTCTCTCTGGCCACACCTTGTTCTGGTGCTTTCCACGCACACCTGTTCCTGATTCGTAGCTCAATCACCTGGGGTTATATAAGGTCACTAGGCCAGATTGATGCGCCTTTGCCTTCGCGCCAGTTCAGATCTTTGTGTTCATCGTCCTGCCTGCCTCGTTGTGTTTATGTCCTCCTGCCTGTTTGAACAATCACGCTTTAGCCTGATGATTTTTATACTGCTGTGTTTTTTGGACTGTCTACTTGTATACTGACCTCTGCTATCCACCTAAAGTCTGTTATTAACAGAGCTGTTTGTGTGAGCCTCACATTTGTGTCCCAACCTTTTTTGACTAACCTGCCTGTCAATAACTAAATTCATATAATAAATGTTAGCAGTGTGTAGCACCTAATTTCTTTATTTTTTATTTTTAGCAGTTTATTCATTTAGCACTATTCCCGTTTTAACTGTATAGTTAGCGGATATCATTAACAAAGCTATCTTTTCAGTTAGCTGTGCCCATCAGTGGTATTGCATAAAATAATGCATAGCTCTTGCGTGATTTCATGCAAGAATTCATGATAATTCTAACCCAATCTCACGCCAAGCAGAATGTTCATAAGGGCGATTTGAGCGACGTACTACCAAATGGGAAAGGGGGATTTTTTTTATGTCCAAGTCTACCCTATTGCAGTGGTTATCAGTGTTCCAGACCGTTTGATTTGCCTCTGAATGTCATCCAGTCCGGTCTCACCCATTCTGAGGTGATTTCAGTCAGGTTGAAATTCAAACCACCACATCTCTTCCAGACTCTCATGTAAAATCAATATTTTTCACAAAATGGAGCTTTCAACACAATCTTTAGGGTTCTGGTGTGTAAGCAACCCAGTCCAGTCGAAGATTCAAGCTTCTCTACTATGGAAACCACCTGGACAACTGAGAGCCTACACAGAAACGTTCTGTGTGTATCTTTTATAAAGCTAAATCGATAAACCACCTAAAAATTTATTGGAAGCTACAGATAACTGATCAATTCCAGTATTGTCTCTGGTACACTTGTAAGTACTAATAAGCTGATTTTGAGGTTTAACACCACAATCGCTTCTGGGAGCATCAAAGGCGATCACAACCCAAACAATGAGTCAGCACTTCTATCATTGTGCACCCTGCCCCCTGCTGGAAGCTCATGTTTACTACATAGCTTCCAACAGCAAAGCAGTTAAGAGGAGCAGCGAAGCCCAACTCTTTACTCAATAACAGCGTTGCCGTCAGGCGGATATCTTGGAAAATAAAGCAGTGCTGACTTATGGTTTGGTGTATAAATAAAATTAATACTGACAGAATAACTCCATTAATGTCAGTTCTGTCATTTGTACAAAGTTAAAATATAACATGGTGTTGGTGTTTACAGATAAATGTGTTTTTGTAAACTATGCCATTTAAAAAAAAAAAAGCCAAGTTGTAATTATATAACCGTCTGATATAACTGGTGTCAAAAATAAACAGAACACTGTCATGATCTACTGGTGCCAGACATTCAGTACTAAAGCTGGGCTTACACTGTGTGAGTTTTGGCCCTTTTTCATCTGAGTTTTCACTCGTGCGAGAATTTTTTGGATCGCGCCGACTTTCAGGTTAATCCTGCGTCCTACATCGTGTAGTAGACATGGAGTAACGAGCTGCGTTTGACCTCTCACAAACACCTCCTGATCGGCAGTCATATGGTCAGATGAAAATCAAACCTGTTTGATATTCTGATCAAGCGTCGTGAGGGTATCCCGCTGCTGAAGCGCTACAAGCGTCCAACCTCTCGCACTGTGCATTTGCAAACACCAGAGAGAGCATAAACAGTGATCATCTCTTTGGAAGAGCAGCTTCTGCACCACCCCCCCCCCCCCCAAACTCATGTAAAGTCTTGTAATTTTTTTTTTTACTTTGATGTCTTCCATCAAGAGTTTTTGTAAAAATAAGAAATGTAAATTTAGTATGAAAAAAAGCTTCTGTTTACGTTTTGCTTCTGGAAACACGAGTCCGATGTGGTTTTTGAATGTACATGTGTGAGAACAAACATAAATCGTGCGCTCTGAACTTTTAGACCGTGCAGTTTGTCGTACAGTTTGAGCTGTAGCTGAGTACAGTGATTGAAAATATTGTACAGTGTCTGCCCAGCTTAGGGCAAATACGGCCATGAACACTACTGGCCAGTAGATGGCAGTAGAGACCATGAAAAAACTTGCCAAACAAAATTCCAGATAATCCGTGTCTGCTACGTTTAAGATGCGTGGAATTTAATAAATGCAAACACAAACGCAATAACAATGTCTATAAATCAGAGAATATATTCACGCGAGTTTTAGGCACAATATACAAAGAGTTTAATGCTGTTGTCCGTGTGGAGCCTGATCAGAGTGTCTCAAATGCATGTCTTCTGTCGTGAATGTACTGAGATACCCTAACGCACAGCATCTCCACACTAAAACATTCAAAATTAGCACATTGCTTTAAACTAAAACATATATCTGATATTTTCACTTTATAACCTCAGACATGACGTTAATTTAAATAACTTGTCCGAAATTAATTTGGTTAAAATTTTAAACCATAAGTTAAACGTGTATGCCTCTGGATGACTTGGGTGCTATTGCCATCTTGTTAGTATGGGGTCAGAAGAAATTAGTTTTTTTTTTTCTTCTTTTTTGTGACCAATTTCTCCTTTGTCCTGCAGAGGATAGAGTGGTTTCTTCTGGAACCAGTTCTCCTCTATTTATGGAGGGTTAGAACTACACATATGCTACAAAACATTTAAACAGGTAGGTGCTAAACTGATTTTTAAATTTTATAAATGTTTGTAGCTATTCAGCTTTGTTTACCACATACGTTAGCAGTCTAAAAATGAATGGACCAAAGACTTATCGGAAATAATTAGTCTGATAATGGTTTTCAAAGTTAATGAAACCAAATTAGCGGATTAGCAGAACTGTGCTCACCACCGTTGAGAAGCTTGGAGCCTCGGACTCCAAAACCGACGAGACGGCGGGTGATTTTTGACTCTGTTGGATGTTTCTACCGTCACGCAAACCATTTGTTATTATTATCATTTATTTTATTTTAAACAATAATGCATTTTTTTTCATTGCGATTAATGGCACTTTGCTCTGTTTTGTTCAGATGTCATTGAATTGGTCTGGTAGATAAAGTGTGTTCCCAGAACAATAACCAGGTTAGATGTCACTTTTTTGCACAGTTTAAACAACAACACTAGATCAGGAGTATTTAATTTGTTTAAATAGCAGCAAAAGAAAAAAATCACACAATCAACACACCTACAACTCACAGGTCAGTTTTGTTGTTGTTTAAACAGCTTCCTCCTGCCGATCGAGACATAGAGCATACATTAAATACTTTTCATACCAAAGTTAACTTGCTTTAATAACTGTCATTATTTTATCTCAAATGTGGGAGTTTATTCTTTTACCAACGCATTTGTCTTTAAAGATTGTTAATTAACAGCTTCACAGAGCTCCTGCAGGCTTAAGACAGCTTTAAGATGTTTGATTCATGATGCCTTTCATCCAGATTTTCATGGTCAATGGACCAATTAAAATGAAATGGTCTTTGCACCAATACGATA